>NC_022018.1:1657715-1695227 GCF_000317375.1 Microtus ochrogaster | reverse complement strand
GCCCGGTTCTTCCTGCCTGTTCCTCTTGCCCGGTTCTTTGCTGTGGGCTGAGATCAGGCTGGGGGAGAAAGTCGGCCACTGCTGGATTCTTTATGATGGGCTGATATTGACGATATTCCTTTTATCATTCCAGAAAGCTGTATCCCCGCTCACGTGGTGGCTGCTATTGATGTGAATACTGTTGCTAATGAAGTATACAAGCATAATTTTCCTCACACACAATTACTGGCAAAGACTATCGAAGTGAGTATATATTATTATTTTAATAATATAATAGCAGTGAAAATGCATATTACTAATAATTCCTAAATGCTGGTTTCTGGTGGCTTAATTGGAAAATAAGTTGTGCAAATAAAATTTTAGGAGAAGAATGAATGTTTTAAATTCTATCAAAAGAAAGAGTAAATTATTTAAAGCACTCAAAGAGTGAGGTCACTATTTGCTCTCTGAAAGAAAAGATTGACATGAACATGATTAGCTTCGATAGTGGAGATAGCAAACTGTAATGGTCACATTCAGTTCCTAGCTATGTAATACAGCACGTGGTAACAATAAGAAAGGGTTCCTTGGCTATTACTTTCTGAATGCTCATTAGCAACCTTGTCAGAGTTAATATACTTCACCAATCATGGGCTCTGTTTTGAAATGAATATGAGCACTAGATGACCAAAACAAAATGAACTCAATAATATTTTTGGAGATTTTTGTCTTATGCTTTGGTTAGGCTTTTTTTTTTTATTGTGCTTGTCTTTTGCTTATCTCTTATGGTTCCCATTTTTTTGTTTATATGGGTTTGTGTGTATTTCTTATGCTTTTTCTCTCTTTTCTTTTTTCTCTGCATGTTTGTTCTATTTTACTCTGGTTTTTCTTTTTTTTTAAAAAAAAAATTTATTATTGGCCTGCTTGTTTTCTAAAGAGAAGGAAGGTATGGAATTGAATGGGTGGGAAGGTGGGGAGGATCTGGGAGGAGATGAGGAAGGGAAATCATAATCAGAATAAGCTATATGAAAAAATGTTTTTCAATAAAAATAAATAAGAACACCTCATTTTTTTCCTATTATTTGTTGGTGTGTTTGTAAAAGAGAGACATTGTGCATACAATGGCACATGCATGCGTGTGTGTGTAGGTCAAGGGACAATTTGCAGGTATTGATTCTCTTATTTTCACCATGTGGTTTCTGAGGATTGAACGTCAGGCTCGGGGGCGAGTAAGTTCCTTTATCCATGCTCTTCCTGTGGAAGACTAGCAACAGCAAGTGTCTGCTGATGTGTGAGTGTTCTCACTGAGACACTGATGGATCTAATGTAAGATTTATTAAAGCACTTTGGGAAACTTGTTATCTCATAACTTTGCAGATAATTGTCACACAGTCCAGTAATTCCATTCTGAGCTGTTTATCCACAGGGTAGCAAAAGGAAACCCAACAGAGCCCAGTATTTCTTACTGTGAAAATAAGGCTTTAACTCCTTATTGTAGAAATTTTACATGCAAAATTCTCATGAAGCTGTCAATTATGCACAGTAATGGCATCCATGCGAAGAGTGCAGTTTGTATTACTTAGTTACATTTGTTTTCTGGATTAAACTTATTTGTTCAGAATGGATATAACAAATATTTTCTCTAATTCTATAGCCTGCCTTTTTATTTCTTTAGCTATTTCCATCAAAGAGCAGAAATTATAGTTATAGGAATTTTTTTTTCCTGCACAGAACTTTTTTTAGTGTATTCTGTGAAACCTTTTTATTCTCCAAATTTTTCTGTTTTTTTTTTTTTCCTTAGATTTGTAGGTTTGGGTTTTACATTTGGATCTATGATCCATTCACACTTACTTTTTACATGCAGTATGCAGAATGGGCTATTTTTTTTTTTTTTTCACCGTAAGGGAATGTAAAGTCGATCATTTGCTGAAGGGTGGTCTTTTAGTCAGTTCCCATGACATGTTATAAGGAACAGATCACGTATTTATGGGTGCATCTTTGGGCCCTTTTCTCAGTAGGATGAATATATCAACTCTTACTTCAATAACACAAGGCTTTGATAGTGGTAGTTTTTAATACATACTGAATTCAGGCAATGTAAGTCCTGTGGGATTTTTGCCATACATACACAGGCTCTCTACTTGGTATAAGTGACTCTTGATCTTATGTAAAACCTGGAAGTTATGTCTTCTTAGTAACTGTTCTTTCCCTGGTAGATGTTCTTTGCTCCATCTTACGGTGTCGTGACTGCTGTGTGCACAGACTGATCCCAGAGGTTCAGTGGGACAGCTGTGCAGATAATGTGTGCTTCCTTCATCCTGTGACACAGTTAGTCACCCTGACCTATTTCCTGTCTCTCCTCCATTGTTTAGCTTACTTGGTTCTGTTTGGGAGTTGCCTCCCTTCACTGCTGTCTAGAAATAATTACTTAGCAGAAAGCTGTGGCAATCGTGAGATCCTATTTTAGTTTTTCAGTCTCTTTCCTGCAATGGTAGCCTGCTCTAACAGAAGTCTACTATGTGCAAACTCAATAGCACTTACATTTAACACAGTTTTTTAGGGCTTCTGAGGTTGTTTTGGCTTTGTAAAAATAAAGGTAAAGTTGTTAGAAGTTAAACTCTTATAGAATTTCATTGTAGTTGTTCACTGCCAGGATCTTTCAACCTTTCTATCTCCTCTTCTAAGATGATCTCCAGCCCTTGGTAGTGCACAACATGTGTAAGTGGGGGGGCAAAGGTCTCCCTTAAGGCTGAGCACACCATAGTCTTTTATTTTTTTACTTTAGCAGGGCAGGAGTAGCAGGTCCTCACCCAAGCCCACCATCTGTTTAGATATCGATTCTTGGCCCTGACTACAGTGTGAGGTATGATAATAACTAATAAGGTGCCCATCATAAGCTTCATGGCCAACCAGAATCAGTTTAGCCTTCTCATCATGAAAGTAGCAGTGTAAACACGTTCAGAATAAGAATACCCAAAATACGTAATTCTGAATTGAATGTACAGACTTAGGTAAATTTAGGTTTCATAATTTCTGTGAGATAGCAAATGGCAGTACCGGTTATTTTATTAAAAAATTTTATTACAAAAGCAAATTTAATATAAATATTTTAAAGTAGATGTAACCAAACATAATCTAAATCAACAAATTCTTAATATACTACTGATTGAATATTTTACTTTAACAATTTAATATCCTGTCTGTTCTACTCTTTAAGAGAAATGATGAGAAACTATGTGTATTTGGACCTATTGAGATCTCTAGATATATACTAATAGAAGCTTAAGGAATTCAAGCTTTAATTATATTTCCTTGCTAGTTTTAATAGATATGGTAAATCATTATATATGCATAGTCTATAAAATTATTGGAAACAAGAAAAGGGGCTGGGGGAAGCAATTCTAGCTCACTCAAAGGGGAGTCAGTTCATTAATCTGTGTGTTTGTGAGGAAAAAAAGAAGACTGTCTTTTTGTTTTATAGTGCAGGAAAAAAATAGGAATTTTTATCTATATATATTTGTATGGAATATAGTTTATATGTACTCACATATGTATGCTAAGAAATGGTTACATTGAGCAAGTGGCATATTCTTCCCCCTACATTCTTACTTTGTGTGAGCCTGCTGGGCGGGGCAAAGCACATCGCCATGCCATACAATAGATGCCCAGACTCACTGCAGTGGCTTGGTGCTCTTCCACCACTGTTTTTCAACCAGTTTACTCTTTGCCTCTATGGGTTTGACTTTTCCAGTTAACATATGCAGGTGAGGTCATAAAGTATCAGCCAGAATCTAACTTAACTGAAAACCCTGATTTACCTTGTGTCTCCTTGGATCAGCACAAGGTGGGGGCTGTCTCCCTGCTTAAGATATGAGGACAGGGTGAGTGGGAGGCCAAGAAGTGGAAGAGTGCTTGGTACAGAGAGAGAGAGGGGCGGGGGAGGAAATTCTTCTGGTCTCCTCCTCCTCTAGCAGACACTAGCAGGTGACTTCTGACAGGCGTTGTCAAATGGAGAGAGGAAGTCATTTAGGATGGCAAACACTGTGGATCGGGGATGGTAACTAGAGTGTAAGAGCACGATTGTCCATGGCAGCAAGATCGTGATAGCAGCGCCCTTCAGAGACTGCGATACGGTCTTGGCTGTGTACCAGGCCTGTCTTGAGGAAGGCAACTTTTTCCACACAGCCTGCCAGAAAAGTCTTCGTTATCATCCATGGTTGGGCTGAGATATAACACAGGTTCATAACCAGCGGTGGAATTCCTTAATCAAAAAGCTGTAGATGAAACCAAAATACTTAGCTAGCAAGTGAGAAATTACTAATGACTAGTGTGTAAATGTCACGAGCAGACACCTCATTGGGCTTGCTCATTGTATACAACAATGCCTGCCAGGTAAATGCTACTCAGAAATAGTAGTGGATTGATTTATAAAAATTGCTAAATGAGCTAACATACTGTACATATAAAGTGAGCAGAGAAATACCATGAAAATGCTGATAAAGGATGAAAGGGTTTAAAGCTGACAGCAGATAAATGATTGAATGGTAATTGATGCATAAAATACTCTCACTGGGCAGGACAGGATAAGGAATAGCCAGCCATGAGTTTTCACTGTTTATCACTTCTACACTGCAAGATAGGAAAACCATTGTCTTACGAGTACAGACTTCATAGTTACAAACGAAACATAAACAGGTTTATCAAAACTTATCTGAAGGATGCTCACAGTGGACCCAAAGTGGGCTTTCTCCTAGAAATGCTCCAGTGTCAAAAGTAAGGATTCTCTTGGTAGGAATTAATGAGATCCTTCTGGAAAAGAGGAAAACTCTGTCGGAGAGTATTCATAAAATTTGGTGTTTTTTACTGAACATTTTAATCTCTTGTAATAAAACTAAAAATTATGAGCACTTCTCAAGATTCATATGTTATTTCCTGGCCTTATACATGTCACTAACTTTTAATTCAGTGGCTACAGCTGACATTTTCCCGATTTCACTCACCCTTCATAGAATTCAGAGCATAAACTTTCCCACTTTATCGAAATACTTAATGCTTGTTAGAGATTTGTTTTAATAACTAGGGAGGTTGTGATACTGGGCTATTCTTTTTGTATTTCTGGCCAAGAGTGCTTAATGGGAATTGGTAATGGAAACACTGACATGTATTTCTCATTGTTGTACATATATGTGTGTTTTTATATGCATGTGTAAATGGAACAGATTAGGGGTCATTTTAATTACTCTTGTCTATTACTATTACTCTGCTAAGTTGACATAGTACTAAGCTGACCATTCTGGCTATTCATTACATCACACTTGTGAAAGAGAGAAGCACAATGATAGATGGGTGCTTAAAGATTCCCCAGACCTTTGCCAAATATGGTTACTTACAAAATAAAGTTCTGAGAAGTCCAGAAACAGCAGTGTTACACCTGAGACCTCCTAAAGGGACAGGTGTGGAGGAAGCCACTGTTTTCCTGACAAGATTGCTTTGGGAAATCGGTGTAAAGCACAGTGTTAGGCAAACCTGTGATGTCTGATTCCTTAGTTTTGTTTAGTACTTCCTCTCTTCATTCTATGCGTGTTTTCTTTCTTCCAAATGTTCATTCCTTAGGGTATTTCACTGGAAGAGTTTGACAAGCTATCTTTCAATATGATTGTAATGAGCCCTCCCTGTCAGCCATTCACAAGGTATGTATGATAAGTATTTTCTATTAAGGAAGAGTCGGTGTGGGTTGAGGATATAGCTCAGTGCAAATACTTGCCTAACATGCATGGGCCCTGTGTTCAAATCATGACACACACACATCCCTCACCACCAATAAGAAAAGAAAGGGGAGAGACAGAAGAAGGAAAGAAGGGAAACAGGAAGAGCTTAAGACCCTAGCTGCACATGCACAGCTTTAAAGCACTTTGTAAATGTATCCTTTCCTGCACTCATAATTATAATCCAGCATCAAGATTGGAATTGACAGTTACAGTCAGAAGAGCAAAATAATTTGTTCAGTAGTATATGTTTAATACTGTGTTATAGGTATATCTAAGGTACATTTATTTTGTTTCAAATTACCTTAATTCCTATAAAATGTTGAGCATTCAGAGCCAATTCTTATCAGTGAAACTGAATTTTCCTCAGAAATATTTCATTTGTAAATTACTTATGTAAAAAATTGAAAGCTAGTTTAGCATATATTTACAAATTATGTATTTCTCAAAATTAATATGATAATTCAGATTTTTCATAGCCACATTATAATTTCTAATTTCAGATTTATTTTGTAATTTCTAACAATGTGTTTCAAGGAATTGTCTTAAAACAAATTTATTTTTTCTAATAAGATATATTGTTTTTAAGTAGCCACATTAATAGAGTCTTAATGTTACTATTATTTTGTAGGTGAGAAACTGAGGCATAGAATGTTTAACTTTCCCATGACTATACAGTTAGACAAAGGTCAGAACCATTATTTCTTAATTATTGATATATTTTGTATTAATATGGCTGGCTGAAGTGTTATATATAATAAATATTTTGATTTAGATGAATAATCTTGTGCTGTAACATCTTTGAACTTGAGGAAGCTTGTCTCCCTGAGGGTTCTTGTGCCTGGATGCCATGTAGTGTGTCTGATGCTGTAGTTCCTGATCTTTGGAGTTTATAATTGAAAGGAATGTCTCATAAATTAGTGTTACAGAACAGTGACATTTGGTACTGTAAGAACCCTGCAAGACCACAAGAGCACTGAGGAGAAAGTGGCATGTGTCATGCCCAGAGAGGGGAATTCTTTCAGAGTTTCCATTCAAGCTGTGAGGAAAGCGGGGTGGGAGTTTATCAGAGAAGGCAGAGGACACCCCATGGGAAGGTGGCTTTAAGCACATGGGGCGTGTGGCCTAGTGTGCACAGAGCAGAAGTCAGCCCGAGGACATGTACAGCTGCAGTGGCCCAGGGTCCTCCCTCTTGCCATCTTCTCTGTAGGTTAGCCTAAGTCCAGCTGCTGCTGCCGCCGCGATTCCATAGTTGATATCTGAGCTCTGGTGGAAAGGGAAAGAATATAGAACTGGAGATTTCTGAGGAATCTGTTTAAGACCAGTTTAATCTCCAGTCTTTAATCTCAGACCTGCTGATAGATTGATAGAGATGTCTTGTAGCTTAGGACCATGAGGCTACTAAGCACCGAAGTAAAAACCCTGACCCTCTCTGGTCCTGTTTTCCAGACCCCATCCTAGTGTTCCTTTCCATTTGAACCTTGGCCATGCTGTGAACTTTGTCCACTGTGTTTCCTAGCCCAGTGCTGCCTGATTCCACGTGCCGACCCTAGGTTGTCTAAACCCTGAGATCAAGGGTTTGTTTACACCGGACAAGATTATCTCAGTGTCCCTTCTTGTCCAGTCTGATTAAATGGTGGTTATCACGAGTGTCATCTACTGGGATCACCACCTACCCAGCCAACTTGTTTTCCTTTCTTTTCTGTTTTGTTCCTTATGGTAAAGATCAACTTATTTGAATTCTCTTAACTGACTAAGTCTTTTTGGTATCATTATGTAAAATTTTTGATAAACTTCTTTTGTGTTTTCTTTGCTTTTTTAGAATTGGCCTACAAGGGGATATGACTGATCCAAGGACAAATAGCTTCTTGTACATTCTAGATATTCTCCCAAGGTAATATAGATTTTTGCAAACTTACCTTAAATTTAAAGCTATGAGTATGGAAGAATGTAATGCTTGTCACTCTGTAGAGATTAGAAGTTGCCACATGCCCCCTTCTTCTGTCACAGTTAATAAAACGACAGCAAATGTTTCAGAATTACATGCTTCCCTCCACAGTGAGTGACAGAGCTGTCAGGAGCCACCTAAATTTGGTTGCTGCTGCTCATTCATTCTAGTCATGCAGATGTTGCCAGTGCTGGTGAACGCTGCCATCGGGGCTGAATGGCAGCCTGTGAGCCATGCAGAAGCCCGGGAAAGCCAGATTATGAGCTATGCTTCAGTGGAAGTTAACTCTTCAGGTGTGAACTTGTTCAAGTATGGAATGTCTTGGGAAAAATGAATAAAATAGGATTTAAAATTCATTTTTTTAAAATCTAGAAAGTTACTTAAGCCTCCATTTCTTACAAGTTGTGATTTTCTTTTTACTTCTTTGTAATGAAATATTTGTATTTCTATTTGTTTTGGCTTGTAGATTACAAAAATTACCCAGGTATATTCTTCTAGAAAATGTTAAAGGTTTTGAAGTATCATCTACAAGGTAAAGCATATATTTGTCTTGCACATGTCTTAGACTTGGAGGAGAAGAGAGAGGGAGAACTGTGGTCAGGGTATAATATATGAAGGAAGATTAAAAATATTTGCTATATTGAAAAATAAATTAAAAACAAAATGCAATTTCTCAGGTAATGACTTGAAAGACTTGTCTCTAAATGGCTTTAGTAGCGTTGGGTTTTTCCTGCTGATGAAGTGTTGTGTGTGTTGTTATATAAGGATGTCATGTCTAAGCTAGGGCTGGGTCTTTTCTCTTTGCAGAGAGCTGCTGATACAAACGATGGAAGCCTGTGGTTTTCAGCATCAGGAGTTTCTGTTATCTCCGTCCTCTGTAGGTGTCACAACTGCAAACCCTTAGATGAGTGATCATTTAAGGACTTCCCCACCCCGGGGAATTTGATGTAATAAACAATATAGACCTATTTTTAATATTTCATATAAGTGTTAAGTTGACTTAGACATGACTGTTACTTTCTGAAGAACACAGTCCATGCTTGTTGATTTACCTGTACATAAAATAGGTTCATTAAATTTCATGCATTTTTCTTTTTGGAAAATAAACGATTATAGGTTTTGAAAATAAATGGAGTTTTACATGTTTGAATTAGGTGTCTTGTGTGCAGTAATGCTCAAAGTAGTCCAAGATTGAAAGCAAAGTGGACATATTGTTTATAATTCTTTGTTGTTAAATGACATTAGATTGCAAGCACTGTTCAAAGCACTTGCTATTTGAAAGATTGATGTTGTAAGTGTTGCTGTGTTTGCCATTCCTTTTAGTTTCTCATCATCGTTAGCTATATTATATAGCTCTTTGTGCACAGATGAAAATAAAATGTAGTTTAAAAATTTAATATATAAGTTGTCAGAATTTGCAGTGTAACTGATCTCTTTAACTTTATTTCTGATCATTGCCTCTTCTAGAGTATAGTACATCCTCCTCTTTAAAAGTAAAAGTAAGAATAGCAAAAATATCTATATTTGAATTTAATCTACTATTTTACCACTATTATATTATCAATAACAAATACAGAATGTCTCTATTTCTTCTTACTTGTGAATTATGACCTATGAATGCATTTGTCTGGGAGAAATATCATTCACTGAAAGATACAGAGCAGCAAGGTAACTGCCTTAGATTCTTCTGTGAAGAAGTCTTCCAAAAATCAGTAGCCATATTTGCTCTGGCAGAAATGAGGTGCATATCTGTCTGCATCTTTATGCTGAAGTTGCTATTAATCTCCCAAATTTCATATGGTAACTAGCCTTTCTGTTTTACTTGCAGCTTGGTATTCCAAACTCGAGGCTACGATATTTTCTCATTGCAAAGCTTCAGTCAGAGCCTTTACCTTTTCAGGTCCCTGGTCAGGTATTGTTGCTGCTGCTGCTATTACTGTGTACTCGTGAATGAATCTCGGTCTGCCAGTTTCTTCTCAGTACCTACTCAGGGCTACAGTGCCTATAGAGTTTATAATACAGTCATCTTCATATCTGTTTCCAGGTCTCTGTTTCTCCTGGTGTTTACTTTTATCTCTCTCTTCTCTTTGGTTTACTTTTCACTAAGCTAAATAGAGCTAAAGCTCACAAAGCTTTGTAAGTTTGAAAATTATCATTAGCATTGTTATCCCCCGTAACTTCCAGGCCCACTGACTTTTGCATTTGTCATTTTCTCTTCCACTTAAAGCCTTTGATTACTTCTGATAAAATATAGTGTACTGTCTTTGAAATGGCCTGTTTAAACATATTTATTATACTTTCCATGATGCCAATTTTATTTATCTTAATTGGTTAAAATGTAGTAATCATTAGTATAAGCTAGCATCAAATTCTCAACTGCTAAGTTGAGATTCTTGGTAAGTAATTTTATGTTTTCATAAGAAATGAGGAAAGATAACAGAGTTGCAATGGCTCAAAGAACTTTGCTCCACGTAACTGTCCCCAGTACAGCTCAGAAGCCAGTAGGTCGGCTAGTGAAGTCCAGTCATCATTTTGACTCTCCAGTGACAGATGTTCTTTCTGTCTGGACGGTTTCAGAAGCAATGTGAAAAGTGTATTAAGGAAGACTTAATCATTAGAAATTCCTTGAGTATTTTTCTCAGTTATAAAATAGAAGTATATGAGATTATGAGTTTCTATATCAAATCATCCACACTGCCCACCCCACCCCCACATGAATATTCTCAGTGAAAAGCACTGTGAGTTTTGTTTCCTAATGAGGATGTTGCAGCATTTCCTTTTTAATGGAGGACTTTGCTAATCTTTAGTTCTCTGCACATTTTCCAATGTCAACATTGCTTTTTAAACTTCTTTCCCCCTTGTGATGCTGTGTTTATATTTTGTGAGCTTTTCCATTAATAAGTACACCAAACAGGAATTCCGTGAAATAAATCCTCTGCAGCTCACTTTCTGTATGGCTGTATGACTAATAACTTCTGACAACAGCTTGTGTAAATACAAGCAGACCACTATGTTTATCTTTTTAATGTCAACCTTATAAAGTCTAAAAAGTTCCCACATGTTCAGTTGATATTATTGATTTATCTCTTATTTTAAATAAAACTTTTTGACAATTTGTATTTTTTAATTTAATGCCAGATACTGATGGAGTTTCCTAAAAGTGCGACTATACAGCCACAAAACTGTTCCGTAGTTGCAGAAAATAAGCTACTAGCGGAGAGTCCTGAACCAAGCACCTGCTTTGATAGCAGCAGCACACAGTGTTCAGGAAAAGATACCATTCTTTTTAAGCTTGAAACTGCAGAAGAAATCGACAGGAAGCACCAGCAGGACAGTGACCTCTCTGTGCAGATGCTGAAAGAGTTTCTTGAAGATGTTGACCCAAGCCAGTACTTTTTACCACCAAAGTTGTTGCTGCGATACGCTCTTCTACTAGATATTGTTAAGCCCACCTCCAGAAGGTCCATGTGCTTTACCAAAGGGTAAGGTTGTATCTAAAATAATCATGTTTCATAGCTAGTCTTTTAGTTCTCAGAGCAAGAGGTGTTTGATAAATGTTTCTCTTAGACTGACTTTTTTCCTAATTGCCAGTAGAGCACAAGTGAGCATTCCTGGCCCAGAACATTCTGTGCACCACCCACAGAGCGTTCGCGGAAGACAAGGCCATTTGCGAATGACCTTTGTATAGCTTCAGTACTTGTCTTAGCATGATTTCTGCAGTTTGTGAATTGGTAATCTTACATTTCTTTCTCTGAGACACATCAAACCTCAAGAGTGATGTCTATTACTATATTGGAAGAAATTATATTTTAATTTAAGGAAATAAAATTGAATCATCCAGTTACAGTTTAAAATTTACTTGGATTTTTAAATAGATAATGAATTCTCATGTTCCAAAATTCAAAAGTTACTAATATTATAAAACTCCCTACTTCATCTGTCTTTTGGCCATCTGTGTCTTTTACCAGCCTGTGGTATCAATATACTATCTGGCCTTCCAATGGTGGTGTTATTAATATTGCTTCCTGGGATGAACATTAAAAAAAAACTTCTCACCATGGCAACAGTACCCCTACTACTAATGCTCCAGCCTCAAACTTAAGCATGATTCCACCAAAGTTCACTCTTGAGAACCAACGAGTTTATTGGGCTTCTTTCCAGAGCACAGGTGAGAGGTTCCTAAGGGGTGTAAGTACTCCTGACTCCCAGCAGGCTGTACCTGGAAAACCTTTACACAGTAAGGATCATGGCTTGCCTGTATCTGCACAGAGGGAGGGTCCTTTATCTACTCTTCCCTGGCTATATACTCTAGCTCTCCCCGATGCCATCTGCAATGAAGGCAGAGTTGCACAGCACAGTGATAGGGAGCAGTGGATACTCAGGTGACATCTGTGACCCTCCCCACCTTTCTACAAGGGACAAAAGCAGTCAACAGGCCTAGCTGGGGCACTCTTTTCGTGAGAGGACAGAGATGAATTTCCAAAATGGTGGCTGCTGGCTTAGAGGAAAGCTACTCATAATCTTCCTTGGATATTATTGCCATGGTAATATAAGAATGCCTTTGATGTTCATGGTAAAAGAGGAGTATAATTTGTTTTGTTAATTACCTATGGTTGAACATTTAGTGTTTTATTTTGGGTTGTTTCTTGAATCACAACAATTTTTTGACAGTTTTTAAAAAACATGGTGATAGGAGGAATTGCTTAGGAAAAAAGTTAAAAACATTGTCTCTGTTTTGTGCATGCCCCTCAGCTTCACTCTGTGATGTGAAGGCAACCGTCTTCTTGCCTGCTTGTTGTTAGGCTGTGGAAAGGCGCTGCTGCCCTATAGCCACATAGACTCAGGCTGATTTTATGATCTGCTGCTATGCTTCCAGGAGAAAGGATTTATTATTTAAAAAGACTCCACTCAACTCTTGTCTATTACCAAGTTCAATAGGTTCTGGTTAGGACTCTCATAAAATAATACTTAGCAGTTTGTAATAAAAAGCAGCCTTGGTGCTCTCTTGTAATACAGATGGCATAAAGGAAGCCTCACTCTGATAGCTCTGCATCTTCAGCTAAAGATGGCGGGCGCACAGATGTCTAAGTGTGCGCACATATAAGAAGACAGTGGGAAGCAGTTATTTTTCCCTGATGTACTTCTCTAGTCTATAGTTTCAATTGTCCTTACTGTGAAAAGAGAGTGCTCATGATGGAAAGCCAACTTGTCAACAACAGAAAAATAATACTAGACCTGTCATTTCTGAAGTATTTTGTACATCTTATACAATTTAAAACTAATTCTTAAATGAAGATGCTAATAAGAGAAAACTGGGTTAATGAAAGTTAAACTTAAGTTCTTGTGGTATTAGGGAGCCAAAGATTTTGGATGCTGAGAAGAAATTATAATTTGGGCATTATAAAAATAATAGCAATATATTTCCATCTATATATTTGGTTTAATGTGGCAGGGACCTTTGAAATATAGTGTGTACTTCCTAACAAGGAACATTGCAGATATGACAATTGATACAAAAACACTAATACAGTGTTTAGTGGTGTTTATACAACTCAACTGCCAAGTTTAGTTTTCAGAAGTTTAAATAGAATTATGTCTTTTATTTTATTTTAAATTAAAAAGCCTATTTCTATGATACTATCAAAGATGTTTTAGAAGAATATAAATTTATGTCATTTTAGAAATATTTTATCATGTAAAAATATTTTTAGAAAGAGATCTCTGGCTAGTATACTGTTTTTAATAAGCATAAGGACCAAAATTAGAACCCCAGAACACATGTCAAATATAGCTAGGTATGGTGGCATACTGCAAACTCAGCTCTGGAGAGTGAGACCAGCAGATCTCTGGGCCTTGCTGGATGGCCAGCTTAACTTATTTGGTGTGTTTGATGCCAGTGAGAGAGCCTGTCTGCAAAAAACATTGGGTTGTGCTTGAGACATGACAGCCAGTGTTGTCCTTGGGTCTTTACACACATACATGTACATGCACACCTATATATACATAAACAGTCACACAGACTCAGAGAGAGAGAGAGAGAGAGAGAGAGAGAGAGAGAGGAGAGAGAGAGAGAGAGAGCGCACACGCGCGCGCTTTGGCATTAATATACATCAGGTGTCATGTATTATTAATGTGAATTTTTCAGGTATGGAAGCTACATTGAAGGGACAGGCTCAGTGTTACAGACTGCAGAGGATGTTCAGGTACCATGTATGTTTTTAAATTTAAACTTTCTATTCAGTAATATTATCTTTAATATTTAATTTAAGAATATTAAAATATTTGAAATGTTCGGCTGAATGGCTATGTAGTTACTGATAACACATTTTATTTTCTGTGGTGTAATTCTTTTACTTACTGAGTTTCTTGTTAGCATTGTGAAATTGACTTTGTTAGTTTACTCAGTTTCCTGTACGTTTTATAATTTTCTAATTTTTATATTTACTGATGTGTCTTAGGTTCCTGATCAGTTCAGTAGAGCCTTTGCTTTTCCAAGTCTGTTGCCATTATTGAAGCAGTGATCCAGCTGTTCACAGAGATAGTCACTTGTACGTTCTGCTCCGTGTGACATGGCAGATGGTTTGTCCACTGCCCTCCAGCTGCCTCGCAACTGGAAACGGTAAGTCTGGTCATGCAGTATTTTTTAATTTCTTGTGGATTTTTTTTTTAACAGATTGAGAATGTCTTCAAATCTCTTAATAATTTGCCCCCGGAAGAAAAGATAGCTAAGTTGTCAACGCTCAAACTGCGATATTTCACGCCTAGAGAAATTGCGAATCTGCAGGGATTTCCTCCAGAATTTGGTATGTGAGATCCGTGAGGGTCACAGCTTTCCTTTATTAAAGCTCTCAGCATTTCAGTAGGACCTTACATGTGTGTTTCATGAGTGACTTCGCCAGGACAGGTGAGTTTGTGAACCCCCTCCTGTGTGCCGTGGAGCTTTGGGGTTTTCCTGGCTTGTCTTCTCTTCTGTCATGTCTCAGGGAAGGTGCTGAGCCTTGTCTTGTAGTATTCCCTCTCTAGTCCAGCAGGGATCAGCCCATTCAGGAGGAGGACAGGATGTTGATGACTGACTCTCTCGGGCAGTGGATAGGTCTGAACTCGGTAACTCCACACTAGCCTGTGTATGGTGCGGGGTCCCCTCAATTTCTCCCCTATATTTTCTTGTAATTTTTATTAACTCAGAGCCTCAAGTATGCTGTACCCAGCTACATTCCCCTGCCCTTTCCTTTTTTTTTTTTTTTTTTTTTTAAGTTGACCAGGCAGTCTTGAGCCTGCTTTTTAGCCCAGGTGGTCCTTGAAGTCATGATCTTTCTGCCTCAGCCCTCTCAGTAGCTGGGATTACAGTCTATACTAACACGCTCGGCTAGGCCCAATTGGCATTTTCACAGTAAGAAGGTAAAGGGTGGTTGAGTTAACCAGTTGTTGGATAGGGGTTGGATTTGAGGTTGATTTTTACTTGAGCGAAGACACATTATCAGTTATTTGTCTTTGTTGTCTACTATAAGGAATGTGAGGGGCACTCAGGAGCATTAGGGGATCTACAGCAGGGGAACTGACAAACAAAAGCAGAGATAGAGGGAAGGCAAAGTCCTCACTTCACTGTAGTACAGGAAATCCAGGGATTAGTGCCGTGAAGCCTGGACACTGTCCTGTGCTTACTGTGTTCCCAAGCCCTTCCTGTCCCATTGCCGCCAGCACTCTAGGTCTAAAACATCCATGTTTTCTTACATCAGGGACTCAGAGTGCTCCCCATTCCTGGCTAAACTAGACCTACCCAGCAAGCCTCCAGGACTAGGAGGAGGAAATCCGCCTCTGAGAACTCTGCTTGAGGATTTGAATATCTAAGGGAGACTTTTAAGTCCAGTAGAGTTGTAATATTGATGCCTGTTTGTGAGGTGAATAATAGGCGAAAGAGATTGGGTTTCAGAGCCTAAGTACTAAACTTACAGATGAGGTCCCTTGTACACTGACAGCAAGCCGGCCATCCCATTTAACTGCTCTCAGTGTTTGCTTCTGTGAGCATACTCACAGCAACCAGGCTTATTTTCTACTCCCTGTCCTTTAAAGGCTTATCATTGCTGCAGTTTATGTTTATAAATTTGGATAGTTTATATATATATTTGTGTGTGTGTGTAACAATAAAAATTGAAAAAGAGCATAATTTTGAGAGGGAACAAGGATGGGCACATAGGAGAGGCAGGTAGAAAGAAAGGGAAGGGAAAACACTATAATTGTATTCTGTTTTTAATTTTTTTCTTTTTTTCTTTTTTTTAAATTGATATTTATTGAGCTCTACATTTTTCTCTGCTCCCCTCCCTTCTCTCCTCCCCCCCTTCAATCCTCGATTCCCCAAGGTCCCAATTTACTCAGAAGATCTTGTCTTTTTATACTTTCTACTTCCCATGTAGATTATATCTGTATAAGTCTCTCTTAGTGTCCATATTGTTGTCTAAGTTCTTTGGAATTGTGGTTTGTAGGCTGGCTTTCTTTGCTTTATGTTTAAAAACCACTTATGAGTGAGTACATGTGATAATTGTCTTTCTGTGTCTGGGTTACCTCACTCAAAATGATGTTTTCTAGCTCCATCCATTTTCCTGCAAAAATCAAGCTGTCGTTATTTTTTTTTCTGCTGTGTAGTACTCCATTGTGTAAATGTGCCATATTTTTCTTATCCATTCTTCAGCCGAGGGGCATTTAGTTGTTTCCAGGTTCTGGCTATGACAAACAAAGCTGTTATGAACATAGTCGAGCACATGTCCTTGTGGCACGATTGAGCATCCTTTAGATATATACCCAAAAGTGGTATTATTGGGTCTTGAGGAAGGTTGTTTCCTAATTTTCTGAGAAATCGCCACACTGACATAATTTAAGATAGAAAAAATTACTATGTTCCCCCCTTTTTTGGTCAGCCCATTCAATCATCAATATTTTAGAGATTGTTACTAAAGAAAGGCAGACGTTCCTTGGTTCATGTCACAAAGGGAGAAAATTTAGGAGCTGAGGATTAGACTTAATTCTGGTTTCCAGTCTGTTCTCCTACTTCCTATTCTCTTCGTATTTTGAACAAGCAGGTGTACTCTGCATACTTCTTAAAAGAGAAGTCTAATCAAAGTGAGTTCCTTAGTCTTAGAAACCTGATTATTTTACCTCTAGAGCTGTGGTCACCGTGGTAATATTGAAACTTGATAAGGGGTTTGGAGGGCCAGAATCAAACCAAGCTAGAATCTTTCTTTGCTCTACCTTAAATTATCTTTTCTCTTTTTGTTTTCTTTTTTTGTAAAATGTAGATAATTAAAACCACCCACTTTATGAGGTATTATGACAGTTGACTGAGTTAGTGTGTTTAAATGTTTACATATTATCCTAGAAAAATTATATTGGTTTAAATTATTTCTCTATAATTTTAAAATATTACATTTACTTGTTTATTTATTTGTGTGTGTATGTGCATGTTCATATGTGCATCTGCCATGATGTATGTGTGTGTATGTTAAAGGATACCTTGAGGATTCTCTCTTTACCTACTTACCTAAAAGTCTTTAAGTAGTGGCACTAAGCTATCTTGGTAGACCCTAGAGATGGCTACTTTTTATTTTATAAATTTCATAAATATTTTTTCTGTTTTGAAATTTGAGTTGAGTAAAGTAGAATTTCTTGAGGTTCTTCAAATATATGAACACAAAATACTATGAGGAGTCTTTATTTTATTCCATTTAATTTTTAACATTTTCTTAGATTAAAATATAATCACATCATTTTCCTTTTTACCTTTCACCCTTTCAACCCCTCCCATGTGTCCCCTCCTTGTTCTTTCTCAGATTCATGGCCTCATTTGTTATTGTTACATATTTTTAATTGCTGAATTCTCTTTTAAAAAATATGATATGCTTGTGTTGACAGTTTTGCCCAGATGTTATCATAGAACATGACATAACTGTCCTTCATATGTGCTTCCAACATTAGCTCTGGGTACAAAAATGGACATTGTCTGAGCCATTTGTTCCCTGGCAATGATGGAATCATATTGATCTTTCTGTTCATTTTGTCCCGGTGTCTTGTGGCTGTCAACTTGCTTGTCTGTGACTAGCTGGCTTTAGGAGAGGGACACTGACCTTTACTGGAGAAGGAAAAGCTGCTATCTTGATCTCATGCATTCTATGTGGTTTTGTTTTTGAAGACTTGAGTTTTTTTTAATCTATCAAGGCTTTTTAAAATCACCCTTTAACTTAAAAACTATTATAATTTTTTTCTATCACTTAGTTTAGACTTTAATATCTGCACAAAATAAAATTCTGTTCCTAAACTTACCTTTCCCTTTAGTGAAGCCTTAACCTTGCAAAGCAATCCCTAGGATAGTGTAAAAGTTCCTTGTAAACACATTTGTGTTCATGGTTTTGGAACTGAACAATCTTTGAGATTAGTAAGGTGCATGCCTGTGGCTCACTATCTGTGCGATATAAGCTTTACAGTCATGCTTAATTGCAGATGGCGACTTTATTATAGTAATTACTGTTATCTTATTACAGTTAATATAGAGTCTAATATTGGTGAAGCTACTTTACATAATGGGTCTTCATTACAATTATATGAAATTGTACTATTCTTAATGTTCTTAATTATTTCCTTTATATTATTGTTTAATTTTCTTTTGCTTCGCTTGTTATGACAAATCACACTGAATGTGATTAAATCAGGTAAGAGAAAATCAGCTTATGGAAGCAAACTATGAAAACGAGCTATATATGGGATATATAAAGAACTTTTTACAGCTCAACAATAAAAAGAAAATAATCCAAGATAAAAAATGTGAAAATGATTTGAATATACATTTCTTTAAAGAAAATAGGCAGATATCCAATAAACATATGAAATGGATGTTAAATATCATTAGAGAAATGTAAGAAAACCACAGTGAACTATTTCTTTATATCCACCAGAGTGAAATCAGACAGTGCTAACATCTCTGCAGACATTAAACGAATATGACTCAGCAGTTTTACCTCTAGATACATATCCCAAAAAACTCCCATAATATGTACATATTATAATAGTATCCCAAATGGAAACAGCTCAAGCATTTACCAGTAGATGAATGAATAATAAAATATGTCTTATCTTAATAATAGTATTGACTAATAGAAAGTAAGTACTGGAATTTGCTCTAATGTGAATAGACCTGATAACATTATGATAACTGTGAAAAGACTGACATAAAGCATATCTGTTGATTCCATGTATGAAGTTAGAATAGTCAAATCTGTAATAGCATCAAAAATAGTGGTTGGGGGTGGGCAAAGACAAGTACAGGAAGTGACTGCTGCTGATGGGTGCAAGCATATTTCATTTTGAAGCAATGAAAATGAAGATGTTTGAGAACTCTCCTAAAATGCACAAAGCAAATACTTTTTTAAAAGAGTAAATTTTATGATAAGTGTTGTTAAATAAAAATAAAACTTACTGAGAAAAATAATAGCCACCATTTTTCCAAAGTGAAATAACATGTTTTTGTGAACTCTATGTGTTTACCTTAGCTGTACTCTGTTATTATTTGATATAATTGTGTTATACAGCACCTCTTGCTATCAGCATTATAGCATGATGTTATACAACATTCAGTCCTCCAAATCCCCATTTATTTATAAACTGTCGTGCTCATATTAGCAGTTTACTATCTTTTGTGTTAGCTGTGAGTATACTTTCTTAGTACTGTGTTCTTTGGCAGTTTCATGTGTGAGCATCATAGAGTATGCTTACACAGACACACTACAGTGGCACTAGGTGATCCATTGTATAGCATAGGGCCTTTGTTGGCCCTGACACTGCCAAGAAGACATGAATGTATTTATAAGTGGCCATTGTGCCTTTACTAAAAGGTATCTTTTATTTGTGGACATTAGCATTGCAAGTAACTATACTGAAAAGGCCACCTCTGTTTTCTAGAGTTTCCCGAGAAGATAACAGTGAAGCAGCGGTACCGGCTTCTTGGCAACAGTCTCAATGTGCATGTGGTGGCCAAACTCCTCACAGTCCTGTGTGAATCATTTGGAAGTACCTCCAATTCTAGACAGTGATTCTAAAATTCTATTTTAAGCAAATTTGTATAAAATTTAAATTAGCTTCATAGCATTTTAATTGGAAATTTATGTAATGCATGTCAAATTGTTTTCTTAAATTTATATCACCATATCCCCAAAACTTCACTTTGTTGTTTTGCCCTATGGGCAAATATTTTTATAAAGTTTTTAAGTATGTGTATGAAATATGTTTCACATGCTGCAAACTAAAGATATTTAAACTTTTATATCTATTTTAGTACTTTATATAGTATGGCATGAATAATATAATGATCTTTAGAAAATCATTTTTGTATGTTAATTTTCAAGTTGTTTTATGTAACATGGAGAAACCAAGTGTACCTGGAAGCATCATCCCTTCTGACTAGATTCCATAGTGTTAGAAGGTGCTGTGCATTGCTATGGAAGGGAGAGATCACCATTCTTAACCAGCTGGGAACCCTGGGAGCTGCAGTGATGACTGCCCTGTTAGGGTATGTCCACGAGTGCTATGGGAACAACCAGCTGCTCTCCGAGTTGATTTAAGGCCTGATCAATGAGATGGAACCCATGCCTGGCACTGTTATCTGGCTCAGCACCCTATGGCTAGATAGGTCATGGAACCTAGGGGTAATCTACCACCATTATTCTGCTAAATGGGCATAGTATTAAGTCATTCCTGATGGTTTATTATTATAGATTAGTGTTGCCCTCAATACAGGGAATATGCTTCTTTTAGTAGATGGCAATATAGAAACTCGAAACTGCTTACCGTGCAGAGACTGAAAGACTGTGGGGAGCTCAGTACCAAGTGGGACATAGCACCTCCTTCCTGCCAAGGTTCAGGGATCCCTGCAGAAGGGGGAGCAGAAAGACTGTAAGACCCAGAGGTGGTTTAAGAAACCAGTGTTTCCAGGCAGAGCAAGACAGCTGTACATATGAACTCATAGCCATTGTGACAGCAAGCACAAAGCCTGCATGAGCTGAAATCCGCACAGGACCCCAGCACGAAGAGTGTGGAGAGTGCCAAAGTGGATATTGAGTCCCACGCTAGCTGAGAAGCTACCTGCAGTTGATAGCTGCTGGGAGAGAGGCCATTTTCCTCAAGGGTGTGGTTGCTGGTACGTGGTTCACACTCCTGGCAGGCTTATACTCAAGAATGTCGGAGCAACACAATTGGACTTGATTGTTTTGTTTTGCTTCTCCACCCCCATTCCCCCCCCACACACACACAGAGTTTCTCTGTGTAACAGCCCTGGCTGTCCTGGAGCTAGCCCGTAGATCAGGCTGGCCTTGAACTCACAGAGATCCACCTGCCTCTGCCTCCTAATTGCTGGGATTAAAGGCATGGGCAACCTCCCTGTCCCCCGCCACCCGGTTTTTAAGAAGACCCAAAGTGAGAAGTCAGGGAGGGAGGGTGAATATGATCCAGATAAATCGAACAATGTTCTCCAAGAATTAATATTATTTTAAAAAATAAAAAAATTGTTTTTAAAAATCTTACTTTTTGTTAATTTCTCCTAACTGAAAACAGATTCTAATTCTAGCCTGTTGAATGCTTTACTTAGTTCTATTTTTTTTTAGACAAAAAGGCCTCAGGAAATGCAAATACAGATGAATTATCTATCTCTTCATTAATCCTGTTGGATTTTTTGATACAGTGTGTCACTGTGTAGCCCTGTAGCCTGGAATTTGCTCTATAGACCAGCTGGTTTCTGACTGAGAGGGATCCGACTGCCCCCCCCCCCACACACACACACACAGCCTCCAGAGAGCTAGAATTAAAGGCTGGCACTGCTAAACCCGGCCTCTCTTTAATCTCAATCTGAAAATAAAAGCTCACTGTTCTGTCTTCATTCGCACATACTTCCTTCTAGTTTGCCATTACCAGAGTGTTTTGCTTTGTCAGCTTTTGGGTTAAATTTGTCTGTCTTTACATTCCAAGGTATATGGCGTGGCTTATGTGGCAGGAAGATCATAGAAGGAAAACTTGCCACTATTTCTATATGGTACTACCCCATCCTTCTTTAGCTTTTTTCTGTCTCCAACCAATGTGCTCGCGTCATCAGTAGATGAACAAAGTGTGGCACATCCATACCCTGAAGAGCAGTCAGTGCTCACTGGAATGTGTGCATGACACGTACCATGACCTGGGTGGGCCTTGGGAAACTGCTAATGAAATAAGTCAGTCATGGAAAGACAGACGGGCTGCCTCAGTGTTTGCCTGGGGTTGGGAGTCAGTGGTTAGCAGGTGCAGAGCTGGGCAGATTGGGAAGATGAGAAGGTTCTGGAAGTGGATGGCACTGATGGTGACACACTGTGAATGTGCTTAGTGCCACCAAGCTAAACACTTAAATCTGTTGGATGCCCAATTTCATGTTATGTATATTGTGCTGAAATCTTAAAAATTGTTTTTTTTCTGAACTCAGGTAAATATGGTTTATCAAAGCTATAAAGCTGTAAGCTATCTATGTAGCAACAGTCACTGTCTACATTTTATATATGTTTAAAGGTGAACCTCACTAAAGACTCATAATTATGACCTGAAACCATCTTGGTGCACTGTCATGCAGGTTATCTTCACTGCTGAACAATTCTTTATCAATGAGATGGTTCATAGTTTAACTGTAGTTATGCTATGCTTACAATTATGTGGTATTATAAGGTCCAATGCCCACTGAACAGTATTATAGTAAGTGCTGAGTTATAGTGTCTCAACTCTGAACACATTTGGTAGGTCTAGGGAGCATTCTGTTATAAGTTGGGAAACAAAATAGGACTTTATAAAAGTATTAAGGGGCTGGAGAGGTGGCTCAGCAGTTAACAACATTTACTGTTCTTGCTGAGGACTGGGGTTGGAGTCCCACCATGTATGTGCTGTGTTATATAATTCAAAGGTACTTCTTCCTTGCCTCGAAGTTTTAGTGCTCTAAAGGCAGCAGACTAATGAATAGATGCAAAGTAATTAATACTAGCAAGATGATTTACACTGGGGAATAATTTGGGAGATGAGTAGTCATCCTAGGTGTGAGAGCTGGACCATCTGTTTGGTTATGACATCATTGTGTAGACTCATGAGTTTTCCACAAGCCAAGTCAAAACAACGAGGTCCCGGTTTTGAGCTCAGATTGAGTATTCAAATGTGCTTTCCTGTGTTGTTTGTTGTTGACAGAAGTGTGTACCTAAGTGACAGAGTGATCTTGGCATACTCATAATCCTGAATTTAAACCTCAGTTTACATGTGTGCGTGGGTCGTGCATGCGTGCACACACACTCACAAGAAAAAGAGAAAGGAGGGAGTGGAGATAACTAGAAGAATTTACATGTAATTTGCCCTTAGCTGGGAACTGCTCTAATTACATAACTTTGAAGTGCCATTGCCTTACGACTTTGGACTTGGAGTGAAAGTCACAGACTGAGCAATGTCTCCAAGCCTGCCATTACAATGGTTTGGGTTCTTTTTAAAAACACAACCTTTGGGCCTCTTGGCTTGTTCATCTTCTGTCAGCATTTACTGCCCGTGTGCACTGCATACAGTTATCATGTCAATTCAACAAGAATCCCTGGTCTGGTATGTTTTTCTCATTCATCACTTTTGTCTAGTATATGCCTGTAAGATGTCATTTGGGAGCCCCCTTTACGTGCGTCATAATAAACACCACATACACTTTCCTTCTTCAGACTAGAACAGTCAGCTGTCCGCACCATTTTCCTTCTGTGCTACTAAAAAAATTGAAATTTCTAATAAAAGAATATTTTCCCTGAGTGTTTCTGTTTCTATCTTTGGAACTTTTAGGATATTTTACTGCAAGATATGTATGCTCTTCAAATATACAACCATGAGTCAAACTATACATTTTTTGTTAGTTTTTAAAGTTTAGTATCAATTTATTCTATTTAATCTACCTCAAGAATTAAAACATTCAGCTGGGCATGGTGGCACACACCTTTAATCCCAGGCCTAGAGAGGTAGAGGCAGATGGATCTCTGTGAGTTCAAGGCTGCCTGGTCTACATGGTGAGTTCCAGGATCCCCTAGGGCAATGTAGAAAGACTGTTTCTCAAAAAAATAAAAAATTAAAATATTCTTTAAACACAGACCTATAAAACAGTATCTGAAGAAAATCCTACACTTAGTATGTATGAGTTGCATCTCTGTGGCCTCCATGTTAAAACTCAGGCAACAGGGGCAGTCACTTGGAGGTGAGTGTACATTCCTCAAGAAATCCCACTGGAGTCAGCGATTGCTCTCCAGGTGAAGTCCTCTGTGGCTCCCGAAACCCAACATCCTTAGGAAAGAGAAGTAATGAATTCCTTCCTGTGGATTCCTGACAAGAAGCCCTCCTTGAACATAGTTTCAGGCAAGAGCATCCCTGTTATTAGACCCCCCACAAAGGCACTGGGGAAGAGTTCAGGCAATGCTGGGTGGTGTCCAAGCAGGACTTGATCCATACATGGAGCAGATGATCCATACATGGAGCAGATTTCAGCATAAAACTGAAAAACTTTTAGGTTTTAGACAAATAGCACAATATTTAGAATTTTAGAGTCCTGATATATATATAATATATAATATATATTATAATATATTATATATATATAATCAGATACGACTTTTTTGTTATTTTGCTTCTAATTTCAGTTATACAATATTTCTCAATTGTAAAATACAAAAATATGATCTTTATACTAAGTATTGATTAATGAAATCTTTGGAGAATTAGATTTCTAGTGTTCCATTGACCTGGAGTACATGCTGGATATTTTTCTCTGCCCCCTCCTTTTCTTTTTAACACTGGTATTTCTGAAATTTTCTACTCAGTTTGGATCATAGTTAGATTCCAAAGCCTCAGAAAGCAAAGTGGATAGTTGGAGCCTGTGGTATTACAGAGTAACTCTCCATTTGGGCACTGCCTCTGTTGAAACACATATGAATTCTTCAGTACAGTGAATTTCGTTGTGATATTTTGTTACATGTGTATAAAATACTTTACTTACACCCCCACCCCTGTCAGTCATTAACCTCTTTTGTCCTTCTTAGCTTCAGATGTATTTGCTCAAGAAACACAAGCCTGTGCAAAAAAGTGTTTGGCCTTCTCCTTCCCCGTGTTCACAAATAAAATGGTTCTATATTTACCATAGCTTATGAGTCTTCTTTTAGTCTCTAAAGAGCTGTATCATATTTATTGTTGTGTCTTTATGTGTGTTCTTGATGCTATGCCATTCTATGGCATACACGTAAAGGTCAGAGGACAACTTTCAGGAGCCAGTTCTCTCCTGAAACTCCACGTGGGTCCTCGGGTCACGAGGCTTGGAAGCCAAGTCGTTTCCCTGGCCCCGAGTCTGACTTTCAGCTGCATCTAACACTTCCCTGAAATACAGCGTGGCTGATTCTGAAAGCTTCAGAAAATCGTGTTTTCCCTATAAAAACGAGCACAGAAAGTTTTACAGAAGTAGAAGAGAGGCTCCTCAGCCTGTTCATGCTTCCACTGGGTACTCGCTCTGCATTCGGATGGCATCGTGGTGTCTGTTCTACTGGGAGGGATGGAAATCACTGAGTGGAAGTGGTTGTTTAGCTGGGCTGGCTTCATACTTAGATGAGGTCACCTAGAGGGGGAGAGGCAGAGGGAGGGTGGGCCTGGAGCTACCCTGAACTGTCCCTCATTGTCAAAACCGCTTATTTCTCAGAGATTCTTTCGCTTTCTTAATCTTTTCTCTACTGATGACACGCAGATGAGGCCAGATGGGGGTGTGTTTCTAGAATCTTCATGCTAGGCAGTTTTCAACTAGAATGGATTGCTGTCACATCAAATTTAGCAAAACAAAAAACTAAACATTTTTATTCTAAAATTGGTTTTCAAGACTTTTAACAGTTTTCCTATGGTGTGTTAGTTCTCCTAGCCTACCAAGTCCATACCCCATCTACTAAGGTCCTGGTCACTTCCGTTGCCGTTAGGTATCCCATTCATGAGCTTCAGTTAAAAGTGGGGTGTGTGTGTGTGCGTGTGCGTGTGCGTGTGCGTGTGCGTGTGTTAGATCAGAGTTCAGCATCAAGTGTCTTCCTCGGACTCTCTATACCTTATATTTTAGAGGAGGCCTCTCAGTGAAATTGGAGCTCACCATCCTGACTAAATGTCTGCCATCAAGCCCAGAGATACCTGTCTGTCCCTGTCACAGGGATTCAGGCACACATGTTGGGGTTTTACGGTGTGGGTGGTGAGGATCTGAACTCAGGCCCTCGTGCTTGAAGAGCAAGCCATCTGCTCAGCCCACAGGAAAGACAGTTTTAACACTCTCCCAACTGCTGGTACCTAGTAGTGCTGCCACGTAGAAAACACTTGGGTGTTTGGTGAATGTATGGGCATAGTGACCACAGCAGAGTGGGAGTCAAAGCTGCAGAAGGGAAGTACGGTATGAAGCTCAAGCGT
This sequence comes from Microtus ochrogaster, assembly GCF_000317375.1. Lineage (NCBI taxonomy): Eukaryota > Metazoa > Chordata > Mammalia > Rodentia > Cricetidae > Microtus > Microtus ochrogaster. The sequence goes on along the minus strand of NC_022018.1, from coordinate 1,669,052 downwards.
TCCCCTCTTCAGGTAGCCAGATTTACTCGTTTGGAACACATGCCCATAAAAATAAACTCTGGAATGTGCTTTTGGTTTAGGGAACACAGTACAGATAGAAACAAATCTTAAAATACTGTGTTTTGATTTCTATCCTTGACCAGAGAACACAAATTTATTCTTGTTTTTCCCTCAGTACAATTTTAAACTGTGTGTAAATATAATTCTATAATAATTAAGCAAGATAACAAAAGAACTCTTCAGATGGGAAGAGAAACAAAAGCTGGTGTAGGTTCCTATGGCTAGAGGAACGACAGCTACAAGATGCCTTCTGATGTCCGTACCATGGAGAAAAGGGGTGACTCAGTGCCCATGTCCCCAACATACAGCCTAGAAACAGAAGGCCACCTGGGAGGCTCACCCCACTTCAGATAGAACGGTATATTCTTCGTAACACCAGGGCAGTGGCATCGTCTGCTGTCAATGTGTCCAAAGCCCCACAGAGAAGCACCCAAGTACAGCTCTCCACTTCCTTCAGGCCCTACACCTGCTAGGATATCATCCAAAGGAACCACAGAGGCGCCCAACCCAGGAAGTCTTTCTCACTATGGTCCATACACTCTTGTCTATCAGAGTCACCAGGTTGATCTGGCCCAAGGAAGATGCTACTGTCACTTAAAGCAGTAACATCAATGGACCATTAAGACTGGATAAACCAAGCAGACCAAAATAACAAAGTCCCTGTGATTTAAACTGTCATCAGAATAACAGCAAACTAAGATCTCTGTGGTGAACATGGACAGTTGACCTGTTAAAATAAAAGATTAAAGTAGGACCCAGTCATATGAAGGTGTATGCCTGTAAATGCAACACTTGGCAGCCTGAGACAGGAGGATTACAGGTTTGGGCCCAGTCTGGCCTACAAAGGAAGTTCCAGGCTACTCCGGGTTATAGTAAGAGTTTGTCTAAAAACCACAACAGTAAAACAGGATCCAGAGTCTCATAATATATAATAAGGTGTATTTAGGGACATCATAATTTCAGTAAGAAAGACATGACACTAGCAAGATATGTCAGATGCCGAGAAAGCTGGTTAAGTTTCAACTTCTTTTCTATTCTGGTGTCGTGGAATACAATCCCCTGGCTCCTCGACATTTTCCTAGAGGACAAAGGCTGCATCTTTCCCAGGTCTGTCCTCGGGGCTCTGCTCTCAGCTGCTGACAATAGGTGCCCAATAAATAATTGTCTGCTTACCTGATTTGAATATGAATTGCTGAGCATCATCATTGACATTTCTTTCATGACTTGGGGAAGTTTTTATTAATCCTATTAGTCAGCCAACCCAGGAGGAACAAGCTGATGTTATTGGAAAAAGTAATGCCAGAATGGTGTGCAAGTCTTATAGTATGGTTTACAACTCTTCTAAACATAGTCTGGGAACTGTTTGCAAAGCCTGATTTAGCAGTGCCTCTGTAATAAATAGAGACCAAGCCACCGTAAAGCAAACATCCAAAGGGGCAAAGGCTTTGTTTTATATAGATCTAAGGATAATGATACTGGAAAAGGCTCAGAGGTGAAGTCATCCCATCCTTCTTCCTGCCCCCATGACAGCACCTTCCATCTTCCCACGGGTTGGTGCTGCAGTTCAATTAACAAATCCTCTGCCAGTGACAGGCCTTTGGAAAGCATCAGCCTTGTGAAGTCAGCCCCATCATAAATCACATGGGCAAGCAAAGCTTCCTCTAAGATAAAGGTGCTGCCATGTGCCGCTTTTATGTGTATCTTCTTAATTAAAATCACAAGAGGCCTGAGGAGCGCCAAGGATCAGTGAAATTGATCCCTCCATAGAGGTACTCTTACTTACTTACCTCTGCTCATCAAACATCACATTTGTTGAAAATGTGCTTCACCCTCTTTGAAAAAAATCACAACCACCACTCTGTGCAATTGTTTATTTCCTTCACTTAGTCATTCACAGTGGAGTCTGGGTGTAGGCAGCTTTAATTATAGTACAAATGATGTCTAATCTCACACCATTGTCTCGTTCAGAGAACTTGAGACATCACCAGGTGAAAAACTGACTTTATCCTTTTAAGTTGATGGGAAAAGGATGATACATCAATGGGGATACATCAATGTCCCACCACAGATAACCCTTGCCTTACTGCCGCACACCTTCGTGGAAATCCAGCTTTGTCTGGTCCCTAGGAAGTGTTCTACTCCCAGGTCTAGCAGCAGGTACAAACACCAACTAGCTTTTGAAGCCCCAATCTCAGAAGCTTGTATTTGTTTTGCTCTGTTCTCTGTTTATAAGAAATCCCTTACGGTGATGGGAGACTGCAGGTACATTGTGAATTAAAAAAAAGAAGTCGGGACCACGAGGGGTGCACCCACCCATTGAGACAGTGGAGCTGATCTATTGGGAGCTCACCAAGGCCAGCTGGACTGTGACGGAAAAAGCATGGGATAAAACCGGACTCTCTGAACATGGCGAACAATGAGGACTGATGAGAAGCTAAGGACAATGGCACGGGGTTTTGATCCTACTTAATGTGCTGGCTTTGCGGGAGCCTAGCCAATTTGGATGTTCACCTTCCTAAATATAGACAGAGGGGGGAGGACCTAGGACTTACCACAGGGCAGGGAACCCTGACTGCCCATTGGACTGGAGAGGGAGGGGGAGAGGAGTGGGGGGAGGGGGAGAAGGGTGGGAGAGGGAGGGAAAGGGGAGACGGGGAGGAGGTGGAAACTTGTTTTTTTTTCCTTTTCTCAATAAAATAAAAAAAATAAAAAAAGAAACCTTGAAAAAACAAAAGCATATGAAACTCTCAATAATGTATGACAATCTCCTTGCTAGGCACCATCCCTGCCGACAATGAATTAAATTAGTCACATGTAATGATGGAATTGTGCTTCTTTTTCATTCTCCCTGGTGATGATTGCATTCACTGCAGTAACGAGCACAGAGAACAAATGCAGGCATTATACTCCATAGCTCAAGACACATTGTACTCAAAAGCTCAACTCAGCACAAGAGTGCATTTGTTCATTTTCTAGGTGACAATGCACTTCCCATGGAGTAAGCAAGGGAATAGGTTTAAACTGAATACTTTTCCATAATTAAGTCATAGTATCTTATATGGAAAATGAAGACAATGGGATTAACAATGTATTCTCAGGAAATTGTGTGTGTGTGTGTGTGTGTGTGTGTGTGTGTGAGAGAGAGAGAGAGAGAGAGAGAGAGAGAGAGAGAGAGAGAGATCACTACAGTGGCATGTGTAAACATAGTTTTTATTTATTTTTTTTTAAAGTTTTGTTTTGTCTGTATGTGTCTGGGTTGAATTTGGAGCTTTGGAGAATGAGTGCTGAGATTTGTAACCAGGTCCTTTGGAAAAACAGCAAGAGTTCTGAACTGCTTAGCCTCTCTCCAGCCCCTTAAATGAAGTTTTAAAGCAATTGTATAGTCCTGATAAAGACAATACGTTAACTGTTTGAAAGGTTAAAAGAGATCGTTCTAGTCATAAGTACTTCATTTAATGACCAAATTCCTGGTTATTTCTAATATTTTAAGCTGATTTGGATGTGGACTAGAAGGCGCACCCAAGTCATCCTGAAGGGATAAATGGTAATGGGAACTCTCCCAGGCCTGTGAGGGTCTCCTCAGCTACTTCAAGCCACCTCTCCATCTGCAGCCTCTGTTTTCATGAGTTCCACATAGATGGAGTTCTTCAGATAAATTTGTGACTGCCAGAAATATCACATAAGGAGCACAGCATCCACGCTGTCTCAGCAGCTCCTATTGACACCAGAAGGTTCAACCAACGTCCTCGAGCCTGACTTAAGCCCCCTTTCCACATCTCCTTTACCCATTTTCCTCTGAGATGCTACTGCTGGACCAATTGAACCTGATTTTCTTAGTCTTCACATGCTTGGCTCTCCCAGTGTGAAGCCAAGGCACAGTCTGCTCCGTGTCGTGTCCATCTATATAATGCACCCTCACTATTGCTCCACAGATTTGCATGGCAACTTTACTCTAAGCCAAAGAAGACCATAAAGTTTACTTTTTGGGGGAACTTCCCTTATTATTGAGGACTTTATGTATCATCAATGAATAACTGTTACAACTGTAAGCCAATCGAATTCATATAGAGCTCATGGAACTATCTCATGTATCTTGAGGTACAAAATGGCAGTTGCCAAAATGTACCCACTAGGCAAATTCCAAGACTCTAGGAAGAAAGGGATTGGAATGGTCTATATGCTTTACACTGAAATCTCCAGTAAGCCTTGATTCTAGTAGCAAATTCAAAGATTCCCCTTTTTCTGCAGATGTAGACGCCTCAAGCAAAATGCCTTCAAAATTGGCATTTAAGTTTTCCATGAAATCGCCATCTTGCCCTGATAAGCCTGGGTAGTCGTAAACGCCACCCATGGACTTAGAGCTTGCCATCTGCTATTATCATAGGCTGAGGTTGAAGTGTTCCGAGAAGGCTCAGTGAGTGTCCTGGAGAGCAAGTCCAGTATGAAATAGATCTGGACAAGTCAGCAGACAGGCGACAAAGAGTTTAGAACTGTGCCCTCGTGGGAAACAAAAGACGTGGCCAAGAATTGGCACTCACTTTTTTAATTAATAGAAGATATTACTATTAACAACAAATTATGAAATTTAAAGATTTAGGATGAGGAGAAACAGAAACTTTCTTGGCAAGAAGAACCACAGAAGGGAAAGAGGTAGAGTTACAGAAACTTTGAAGAGTGGTCTAAGAAAAACGGAAACACAAGCATCGTTCCTTGTCTGATGCAGTCAGTGACAGTGTTTACGTACAACTGATCATGAATGTGGGTGTCTTTAGAGGGGAAATTTTGACTCAGTAGACCGATTGTAGAGATTTTTGAGCTGGAGTTGGGCTCACCTGGCACACCTGGAGTAACAAGGTTCTAGTAGAGGCAGCTGAGGGGTGAAAGTTCCATCTGTTTCTTGGATGGACCTTTCCTTTCACAGACTTCCTCTGCCTCTCTTGTTTAATTAAAGACATCCAATCCATCTTATTTCTCAAGTAAGAAGCATGAATGTTACCGGCCCAATGTTTCTGAGGGAATATGAATATGTCCTCTGGTCAGTAGCTACTATTGCTGAAATATCTTTCCTACTGTCTTTGGCTTGTCCACTGCCTCAGCCAGGGCCTCTTCAAGCCTTGTGTCTATTCCAGCCTCCTAAGCAGATCCGGGACGTCTCTAAGCAGAGGTGCTGTAAGAGGCAAATACGATCTTGCTCCTATCTTCCCAGGGAAATGATGGTCACGATTCAGCCTTTACGGAGTAAGGCTCAGTAGATGGCATTTAAAACTGAGAGTTTAGAACATAAAGAGGAGATGAAGTGGTGTCACAGAAAAAGCAAACATTGTGCCAAGATCTTGGGAAAGTTAAAGAGCCGAGAAGAGAAAGTCATTCAGATTATGAAGAGCACACTTGGGGAAGAGAGGAAGGTGGGCTGAGGCATCAATAAGGAAGATTGTGGGCCAAGAAGAAGGTGAAAGCGGAGGGTGAAAGCAGAGGGTGAAAGCGGAGGGTGAAAGCGGAGGTGGGATGGGGAGCAGAGCTTAAGAAATCATAAATGACTGATTTTTTCACTGACCATTTGGACAGAGCAGCAGATCCCACCCTATAGCGCCTGGTATCTTCAACAAAACAAAATACATTTGCATGTACTTGACTAAAGACGTGAGCAAGAATAGAGACCCTTGAGTATAAGTCGAGATTATAACAACACCATTAAGAATTTGGTCAGGCCCAATGGTTTTATTTTAATGAATTAAAAACATTTATGGGGTACCTCTTGGGTGTTTTAGGCAACAAATCCCACATTTGGTCCCTTTCCCCAGCATTTAGCAGCTCCTTAAGCTAATCCTTATTGAAGGGCCCAGCTGCGAGAATCTCATGAAAAATCTACTCCATCCTGTTTATGAGGCTCCTGTTTGGTCGGACTTCTCTCGAAGATACTGGATTTGAGTTAATCTTGCTTCCTATCTCCTACGGCGGAGTAATTTGCTTCCTGGATCCCCGTGCCTGGTCTTCAGACAGCAACTGAACTTTGCTCCACACTCCTATCTCCGCCTCGTCTATCTTTTATCTCAGAGTCCACAATGAGCAATTCTCTTCTGGAATCTCCGAAGAGGATCCTACACTCCTGCTTGCACCTAGTGTCTTCCTACAGCAAAATGTGAACAACCCTGAATTCTGGATTTTGCTGCTGCTCTACTCATCTGTTTGTTTTTGCTTTAAGGACTCTAAACGATAGAGAAAGTGGAGACTAAGGGATAAATGATATCTGTTTATTAATACATGGCGTGATACAACATTGTATCTGTAGTGAACAGTTCTTATGTACTGCCAGGTGTTGTGTCCCTTCAGTGCCGTGATTCTCTTTCTGCTACGTGGAAACGTGGTGAAGAAATGAGGGGATCATGAGGCTGGATGATGAGCCTCAGAACGCAGGCTTTTCCCAGCCTCTATAGTATTCTCTAGAAGTGAGCCTTTGGAGGACAGCAACTTCCCCTTATTTTATACTAAATGTGTAGCTTCGAGAAGGAGGCTGACACGGAAAGGCACGTGTTGACTTATAGCATAGATTCTGGATTTGGGAGCAGACAGGGGCTTTGTTATTCAAAACTGGAATTTCCTGGTTATAGACCATTTGCCCCTGGGAGAAAGGAGAGGAGGTTCTTCCGAAGGTCATACATTGTAAAAGGATTTTGGCTGAAGAAACTCTGCCTACAACAGGGAACAGGATGAGTGATAATGTCCCAGAGCGAGCAATTGATTTTTACATTGCCTCCAGTGTCATCTGAAGCAGAGTCTGACTTGTTTATTGATTTGAGGAAAAGCTGAGCTGATGAGCTGGATGCAAAATCCCCAACTCCTCATCAAAGGTCAGCCAGACCTTGAAAGAATTTGCCTAAGTTGTCCTTTTCTTTCTAATATAAAGGATGATTCAGAGTCGTGGACTTAGACTAGAATTAGAGTAAAGATTTTACCTTGTTGAACAATAAGCACATTATTAAAATAGGAAGAATGTGGAAAAAGAGAAAGTTTTTATTAAGACCATACCAGAGACTTTTACACTAGAAAGATCTGCTGAGTCAGGGCTGTTTAGGGAAAAAATAATCAAGAAAGAGCTTTGTTCGGACCTTGAGAGTCTGGATTGTCCTCCGCACAGGAAAACACCAGCCAGGCTTATCCCTGTCTAAACTTGCTAAATAGTTTCCATTGTCAAACTTCCCTCTTATCTCTGTGCCAGTGGTTAAATTTCAAGCACTGGGTCATTGTGTAACGTTTATCTATTATCATTTATGAGAACAGTCTTAGGTGCTTTTCAAGGCATGAAATCATCATCAGTGTTTTATATCGTCCTTCTATATGGTGGCTCTGGTGATTTGAGTGAAAATGTCTCCCCTAAACCCATATACCTGAACGCTTGCTCCTCAGTTGCTGTCACTGTTTGGGGAGGTTTAGGAGGTGTAGCCTTGTTGGGAAGAAGTACTGGAGGCAGGATTTGAAAGCTTGTAGACTCCTCCAATTGTCATTTCTTCTCTCTGCTAGCAGTTCAAGAAGCGAGCTTGCTGCGCCAGCCTCCATTCATGCCTGTTGCCATACTTCCTATCATCGTGGCGATGGATGCTTGTCCCTCCGGAACAAGTTCACAGAAATGCTTCCTTCTATAAGTTGCCTTGGTTATTGTTTATCACAGAAATGGGAAGCATCATAAATACACTGGTATTTATACATAGAAGACAAATAACTTAAAGCCATTTTAAAAATAATAGCTTATACTCTTAAGAGTTTATCTATTTTAAGCATGCAGTTCTATAACTCGTATAAACGATGTATCAGATATTTATTATTTATCATAAATGTTCCCTCACGCTTTCTTACTGACAATACCCCCACCCAACCCTAAACAACTCCTGTTTAGTTTCTATTAATATAATTTTGGCTTTTCAGAATTTTCATATTGAACAGTATCATCTGGAATCACTACATAATCTTTTTAAAATTTTATTTATAGCTTATTACTTGAAAACACTCTTAAAGAAATGAATAGCTTTATACTAGTTGTGAGAAAAATACTTGCAAGATATATATTTGGAAAGACTTGAATTTAGATATGTTAACTCATAAAAAAATTGGTTATCTAATAGCGAATAGTCATCCCTGAGAACATACACATACCAAAAACACTACAGGAAGAGCATGGCAGGTCAAAAGGTGGGAAAGCAGAAGGGGAAATGATGTGATTATGTTTTAATTAAAGATAGACAAAGGTTTGAACAGACAAATTAACAAATAATAAGATGAACAAATGACAAAGACAACAAAAAGATTCATAGTATCTTCAGTCATTAGGAAACTCTGACTTGAATCATAATGAGATAGCACTGCATACCCACTAAAATGGCTAGAAGTTAAATACCGGCAACGCCAAGTGATGGGCACAGCGTGGATCAAATGGAGTGATGGATACAGCGTGGATCAAATGGAACACTTTTACGTAATTAGGAGGTTCGAAGAAAAATAGCTTCGTATATTCTAAGAAAACTGTAACTATTTTGCCATGTCTCAGCAATCACCTTTATTATTTACCAGAAAAAACTAAAGCATGCACATTGACACTCAGACATTTGAAATTATTTATGATTGTTGAATTTATGATAGTGTTGAACTGGAACCAATTCAGTATTTTTTATTTTTTTGACTGATTACTAGACAGGCAGGCAGGGCCATTAAATAAAATGAAATGCTTTTCTATATTAAAGAGATTGTAATCCATGGGTAAACCCCAAAAGCTCACAGTTTAGTGAAAGAACACTACACTAATTGTTATGTAGCTCTGCCCGTGGTCATACGGCTGTAATGTCAGCATTTGCTGTACTTGAGTGGGAGTGTCTCAGACGGGAGGTCAGCAGGCCATGTGATGAGACCGTATCTCAAGAAACAAAGCAAAACAGCAACACCCAAATACACAGGAGAAAAACAAAATAAAAGTAGTAACTATTTGAACACCATAGACAAAGTATGCATACTTTGTATACTACGCTGTATCCTTGACCTCAGAGCACCATTTAACTATGCGGAGATTTTATCAATACAATGGTAATTACCAAGGGATATTTTTAGAGTTGAGTTTTTATATGGTCATTTCTCAAATCTCAAATTTTCTTTTGTTTTCCTTAGTATATGTTTGTCTGTGTGTTCATAGAAGGTTAGAGTACATCAGTGACTAATCAGGACCCTTCTGAAAACAGTGTAATACACTTCGCTATTCCCAAGTAGTTCTTACAGCTTCCACACGGAATCAGAGAGGGGCATACATGGTTCATACTCTCAAATTATGTCATTCATCTGAAAGACAGTCCAGTCAGTGTGGAAGCTGACTGGTAGATTCTGTAGCCAGTCTATGTAGCTTATGGGAAGAGGAAAAATAAACAGTTCTAGGGCCCAGAGATGGGGATTCATAGATAATATGGTGTGTCAACAATTTTCAGGTAATCCCATAAGTGCCACCTCCTCGGGATGGCTCTCCTGCCCACTATGAGAAGTATGTCTTTCCCCGCAATCTCCTTACACCACGTCACCCTCTTATCCCGCGTATCGTACTGGAGAATAGCCTGTACATTTATTTATTTCATACTTTTCTGTATTCCTGCCTCAGTGTTAAAGTTCGTTAGCTTTTATTAACTGGCATTTCCAATGCATGATCCAGTTTCACACAAATAAGGTGTTCTAGAAATATCAACTCAGTGAACTAAAATCCAATCGACTGAGAGTAAATTGGGAGGTACTAGTAAAGGTCTAAAGGAATGATCAGACATTAACTTCCACGAAAAACACCCTCATCTGCCATAAGGAGGAAAGGCTAGAACCCATGTGAATTCCAGCACAGAGACTGGCACACAGCAAAGACAGAACTGTGGCAAGGGCAAAGGCTGGGATAAGAATAGCTTCCCTCACCATGGCAACAGCAGAAGACATACCCACTTATCTGGTTCCATCTCCAATAATTTTATTTTTCTCTTTTGCCAAAAAAACTTTTACTTACTCAACCTTCTTGCTACACTTTCATCATCCTAATTACTTGCCAAGAATGCTGGGGTTTACTTCTTAAAAAACTTTTTAGGTTCTAGTAGTATTAGAAACATTTTGTTTCTGTGTGATTTTTGGATCTAGGAAAATGGTGAATTACAAATTTGTATTAACGAAATTTTAAAACTTTTATGTTCATCCTCAAATACTATGTATTATATTTATCTCTCTTTTAAGAGAGTTCTGTATTTACAATTATGCATATGCATGCAAGTATGTGCACATGTACAGGTGTTCACACAGGCCAGAGGGATAAAAACTCCTTGAAGCTAGAGTTGCAGACAGACAGTTAGAAGCCACCAGATATGGGTGCTGGGGATGCAACTCTGGTTTTTTGGCAGAACAGTCCACACTCCTAACCGCTTAGCCTTCTCTCCAGCCATTACCTTTTATCTATCTCTTAAAACAAGTAACAAAACCTGTCACCATTTGATCTCAAGATCAGCTTGAAGGATAATTAACTTGAAATACAGTTTCTTTGGTTTGTGTTAGATGAATTATAGTGGTCAAACTGGACAGAAGTTAAATACTGTCATATTTTTCCATTATATCAAACCATGCAGTTATATTTGAGGAATTAATATTTTAAAAATTTAGATCATACTGAAATTTTTCTCAAAGATTGTCTGTTGACAGAGGTTTCAGCCAAGTGGGCTGGTATCGTAAAGCTATTGGCTGAAGGAGCTGAAGAAGCTCCCACAGCAATTGTCTTTCTGTAATTTTGAGACTAATGAATTTAGGTAAAGAAACACCTTTTCTTTTCTTGAGATGGTTTATTTATTTATTTGGTGGGGGTGGGGGATGGAGTAACTCTGGATTTCTGTGACTTCCCAAGCGAGGAATGAGAAGAATGGATGTAAAGATCATCATGCAGCAGCAGAGATGACTCTCCTCCAGAAGCCTCCAGAAGATGAGCTACTCTCACAGTCAATCCAATGGTTGCAGCTCCCTTGAGCTTCAGTTGAGTTGGTCAAAGCCCATGTTGAGCCAGAGCTCTGGGATGGGCTTTGAGCTACTGAAATAGAGAAGTTGGGGTGCAGACAGCATCAGCTGGTAGCTACCTGCTGGGCCTGTAGACCCTGGGGTTATGACCCCTAGGGGTGTCTCCTGGGCTCTGGTAGTTTTGCTATACCATGTGCAGCATCTACAGATGGAAGAAATTCAGGACTAACTCTGGCTTCATGTACAAGTCATTGGAAAATAAACATAGCCATATTT
>NC_022018.1:1638317-1657111 GCF_000317375.1 Microtus ochrogaster | reverse complement strand
GCCTTTCACCATCACTGCTACCCCTCACCAGGGCCTTTCACCATCACTGCTACCCCTCATCAGAGCCTTTCACCATCACTGCTACCCCTCATCAGAGCCTTTCACCATCACTGTGCCCTCATCAGAGCCTTTCACCATCACTGCTACCCCTCATCAGGGCCTTTCACCATCACTGTGCCCTCACCAGGGCCTTTCACCATCACTGCTGCCCCTCATCAGGCCTTTTCACCTTTCCAGCGTGAATCTCCACAGGCATTAATCAGTGAGTTCTCATTCTGCTGCATGTGGGAACCTCCACTCCATTTTCTGTATCTGTGAATTTGACTAATCCAAGCACCTCATGTAAGTAGAATCTTAGAGGGTGTTTTTCTTCTTGGAACTGTTCATTTAAAATCTTCAGGGTGGGTCCACATTGTGGTGTGTGTCAAATTTTCTTCTTTATGGCTGAAAAATATTCTATTGTACATTGGGTATTGTCAGTGTAGAGCTGTAATTCCAGCACTGGAGAAGTGGAGACAGATGGATCACAAGTTTGAGACCAGCCTAGTCTACCTCACAATAAAACAAATCAAAATTACATAGTCTGTGTGTACATCTTTTAATTGAGTCATCTGTGAATGAACACTTGGGTTGATTGTGCCTTTGCCTATTACAAGAAATACTTCTGTGAACATTGCAGTGCAGGTATCTTTTTGAGTCCCCGTTTTTCAATGATTATATGTATATATACGGAAGTGAAATTACTGGATCATATGTTAACTCATCAGTGAAGTTTTGAGGAACTCCTGTGTGGTTTCTGTAACAAGAGCACCATTTCTCTACCAATGCAACAAACTTTCAGTTTCTGCCAGGACTTGTGTTCTGTTTTCAAGAGTATCAACCTTACAGGGTATGGAGTTATGTCTCGGTATAGTTTTTTGGGGATTCGGCCAGTGAGTATAGATATATCTTTGTGAATGTCTATAATGTCTTTTCTGGAGGCATGCTCATTCAGTTCCTCTGATCATTTTTTGTAATTGTGTTGTTTGTTTTGTTGTTGAATTGTGGGAATTTTTTAAAAAATTCTTGGATATTAATCTCCTTTGGTATATATGGTTTTCAAATATTCCCTCCAATTCTTTGAGTGGCTTAAAAATATTTTTATTTCTACTTTGGCAATTTCATATGTGTGCATCCTGTATTTTGATCATATTCACCCCCTTTATCCTCTCCTACCCTCTTCCTCCTCCCACAGAGCCCCTTCTTTTCAACAAGCTCCCCTCCTATTTCCATGCCTTTCTGTGGCTGTGATTGCCTACATGAACGTGGGTGGGGGTCGTTTGCTGGAGCACAACCTCCACGGGGGCTCCCCGACTCATGAAAGCCGAGTCCCTCTGAAGTTATCCTTTGAGGCTCCTGAAAAGTGTCCTTTCTGGGGAACAACAACTTTGAATTTGGACAGAGAATCTTTCTCCTCTGCTTTCCTTTGCCTTTTACTGCTCATATTTTTGTTGTTTAGGGACAAGAAATGATTGCAAATTCAGAGGCCTATTTCCCCATTTTCTGCTAATAGTTTTATAGTTTAAGTTCTTAAATTTTGGTCTTTGAAGGGCATTTAGCGTTAGCGTTTATTCATGGTGTGAGATAAGAAATCAGCTTCTCCAGCACATCTGCCTAAAGCCGAGTGCCTTCTCAGCAAGGACTCTGTCAGTGGACGTTTCCAAAGCTTGCTGGTTACTGTTTCAAAGGTTAAACAAATAATGATTAAGTTGTGCATCACTTAAGGTAGATTTTGACCCTTTATAAGTTGAACAGTACTGGAGATCTAAGATCATTGACATTCCTCAGGAAGGACAAAATAACTTAAGCCTTCTTGGAAAGCCTGGAAAGTTAGAGAATATTCTACTGATCAAAGTGCAGCCGCCTGGGTCACTGCTCTCAAATTCCAGACTCAGTTGGCTGGAGTGGTCTCCCTCTTGCCTGGCGAGCTGGGAGGCTGCTGAGGAACATGTCCTCACATTTTCTCTGGGGTTTGGTTACTTTGTTAATGGTAGCCAAGTTGGATGGCGAAACTGGGGAGCTGGAGCAGAAGCGACAGAAAAGGATCACTGATCTCCACCAGTAAGTAGATGCGTGGCTCATTGGGGCTAAGGGACTGGGGTATGTCCTTGGCATCTGTCCCAAGTAACCGGATAAGAAAAAGTGTAGCATTTCTGGAGGAAAGCAGTGATGGTGGAAAACCAGCAGGGAGAAGGCTGGTGCTGGTGTAAAGAATTGATTTCCCAGTCACAACTGTGAATGAGTCCTCTCTGCAATACCTGGGAAATATCATTAAGAAATCCTCAGGGAACAGATGATAGATAAGCAGAGGAGATTTGGCTGGGTTGAGGGCAAGGGGAAGATGTAGAGAGACTATTGCTATGCAGCAAGAAACTGGTTTAAAATTTGGTGTACTAATTGCTGATGGTTTCTCTGGTTGAATTGTATAGGCCTCGGATGACTACAGAGGGGGGAAACTTAGTGTTTCTTACAAGCTCTGCCCAAAACATTGAATTTAGAACTGGATCCCTGGGAAAAGTCAAATTAAACAATGAAGACCTTGGTGAATGTTTACATCAGGTAATGCACTGGAAAAATATAGATGTTGCTTAGTATATCCATCCGATAAAACTTAGCTGTCCAGCTCAGTATTAGTCGACACCTTGAATTGTGAACATAGAGAACACAACGGGAAGATTAGTTCTTAAAAAGAAGCCATGTGAGGGCTTCATGGTGGGGGGGGGGGGATCAGTTCCAGAGGGGGAGGCTCACTGTGCAGGGACAGATTCCACAGTCCAGAGCAGATCCAGAAAGAAACCCCGAACTCCTCGGGGGAGGGAAATAAGGAGGGTACCCGAGGCAGGCACATACGGGCTCTGCAGCATCTTTGCCACACAGAGTGGTCACTCGTTCTCAGGCTGTATTGAGTGTTTTCAGTTCTCAGTATTGATGGCACCATGCGGTGTGTCAGCCGTAATGTTAGAGCCAGCATTTAGAGCTGTATCTAGGTCACACACTGTTGTGTATTATACGATTTGACTCCCAGACTCCCCAGGAAGGTGTTTATTACTCCTCCTCTTATGAGCTACAAGTGTGATGAATACATTTTAAATGTCCAAAAATGCACAATAAATGATTGGGGCAAGATTTAAAATTCAAAACTGTACATTGTTGTGGTATTGGGGACTGAACCTGGGATTTTTACATACTAGGCAAATGCTCTATCATTGAGCTATATCCCTGGCCCTCTGTGCTTTTTAATAGGCACCTTAAAATGTTAGTATGTCATGGGAATACACATAGAGAAAACATTGGTATGCTGATATAGAAGAGAGTCAATGGGATTGTGCCGTATCTATTTTGGACTAATTGTTATTATATGTGACATTGCTCTGGGGTTTATAATAGATAAGGCCTTAATGCTTGCTCCTGTAAGATGGAAATGATTTTTTTTCCTGTTGCTCTTTTCCTTTATCTTCATTTCTTTTTCAAAATTAGATCCAGAGAAACAAAGATGACATTATAGATTTAAAGAGAAATGCATCTGGTCTTCCTCAAAACATACTTAGTCAAGTCCATCAACTTAACTCCAAGGTAAGCCTGACACACGAACTGCACACATCGTAAGAGCAAATGAATTCCTGTTAATCCAGCTTTGTAAGTAATGTTCTTCTCAGGTGATGCATCAACCCCATACCGTCTTTAGATGTTTATCGTTATAACTGTGAGCTTTGGGGTTAAGTGGCGTAACTGTAGTAGAGGGTAAGGAGTGGTGACGGGCGGAGGACAGTAAGTGCTACAACAAGGCCTTGTTGCAAGACTTGGCTTTGCTCCCGTTCTGATAGCATCTTTCTTGCTGATGGAGGGGAGGGGGTTATCACTGTCGTTTGTGCCACAGTCACAGTGAGCCAGCTTATCTGTGGGCTGGACTTCTTTCTAAAAGGCCTTTAAAATGTTACACCTTGGAAAAGAATGGGATGGAAAGGAACCTCCAGAAGGAGAGGAAGGAAGAGGGGAAAAGTAACGAACGAAAGTCAGAATAAAGAGCATCCCTAAAGGGGAAGCATAGCCAAGGTCACCATCACATGTGAGATGTCTCTGCCTGCTAATTGATGCATTCTCTTCCCACCTCTACAGCTTGTGGATCTTGAGAGAAATTTCCAGAGTTTGCAGCAGGTAAGTCCTGGGACTGGATAGTCACTGAAAATATATAAACGTCACTTCTAGGGTAGATATGGCTGTTGCTCCTCTGTACTCAGAAGACTGAGCCAGAATGATTGAACCCAACTCAGGTACACAGTGAGTTACAAGCCAACTGGGAGTTCATAGAGTGACCTTGCCTTAAAAAAATACAAAAATGCGGTCAATAGTCTTATTTTAAGCAGTAAATGATCAATAGCAAAGACTTGATTTCCAGTGCTTGATTCTTGTTCCAACTTGTGTCCCCGAGGATGCATGTGAGGTCCTGGGCATTATGCCACCATAAGTCACTAAGAATGTGAGCTTTCGACCTCTCACAGCCCTCGGCCCCTCCCTTAACTGCCCACCCACCTTTAGCCACGCCACAGTGGGCTTTCTTGAGTACTCTTAGCTAAGATTCTCCCAGCTGTCATCAATAACTGGGCTTCAAACAGTTACACAGCCTCTGTAAATTGAACTCAGAATCTCAGGGGTGTATACAGTGTTCTCAATTTCCTTAAAACCTCGCTGGCTGGTAATCCAGCTTGAAGCACTTCCTAGAGCAAACACCCTATAACCTTGACATGGGTATGCCTCGCTATGTAAATTTATGATTTTCACCTTCCCTGTGGGTAAATAGCTAAGGCTTCTGTTGAAACCACAACCTTCTGCCCCCCAAATGTATAGGATCTATCGATACTTACAATTCCAAATGACATTTCTGCAATGTCTTGGTAATAAGTGTCTGCTCTGAATAGTCACAGTTTATTTCTGCGGCAATTCAAGCATTGTCTTTTACCTTGGGAGTAAAGTTTGATGAGCAAGGTCATGCTCTCTTTTTATCACTGACAGTGGATTGTACCTCAGCCGTTATCTCTTCAGGGAACAGCTGTGCACATCACTTGAGAATGAGCAAGGAACAGTGAGCAAAGCAGCATGGGAGTTTTCTAGCTGCTATGGTGCTGCCAGTTTTACTCCTGGTCAAGAACCAAAGATTGTGATCCAAATGAGCTTCTGCTGTCCTCTCCCCACCACTCAGGGAGAGATTTTAGTGATTCAAGTGTCAGTGTCTTCCTGCCTTTGGATGGGACAAGGGCTCCATGGTCTGCACAGCTGCTCCCCATTGTCTCCCTCCTGACAGCTAGCTGATTTTCCTTCCTGCTGGACTCCCACAATCTCGAGCATTTTAATCCCTAGACAGCCTTGCTTTTGTTCACCAGAAAACTTGTAAGTTTGTGGCAAATGTTCTTCATAATGTCCTTTGATCCCTTAATGGACACAGCTCATTGTGGTTCTGGAACAAAGACGAACCAAAGGAAGGGAGGGAGAGAGCAGAGTTCATAATCACACACACACACACACACACACACACACACACACACACACACACGTAGTCCTGTGGTTTAGGACAAGGGCAGAGAAAGAATGGGCTGTGCAGGAAATAGCACAGGGCCAGTTTATGGTCTTTCTTCTAGCTCTGAATTTATCCACAGACCCAAGTTGATTTCCTCTGAGCCTTTGGTTATACATGTGTGGGGATATATAATATACACTTTGTCCCCGATTTAAACAGAATTTTGCTAAAGCCAATACAGTAAAATACCTTGATTGCATCATGACTTGCCCCCTATGAAGCAGTTGCCCCTGCACCCCCAAGTCTTTACAAAGTGTTCAGAATTGAAACTGGTAGCTGACGAAGGGTGAGCTCCCCAGTTTGTGTGCACAAAGGTAGGCCTGTTTGCTGTGCTGATCTAAAGGCAGTCAGGTGAGCAGAGGGTGGAAGGTGTATCTT
Source organism: Microtus ochrogaster (assembly GCF_000317375.1). Classification (NCBI taxonomy): domain Eukaryota; kingdom Metazoa; phylum Chordata; class Mammalia; order Rodentia; family Cricetidae; genus Microtus; species Microtus ochrogaster. Next base: position 1,651,122 of record NC_022018.1, on the reverse strand, counting down.
AGCTGGTCACATTTCAAACAAAGGGGCTTAGAGAAAAGAGTTCAGTCATCTGAGCCAACGGCAGGAGGGTGGTAATAAAAGATGATCAGTTTCAAAGGCTTATCTAGAGGTACCCGAGATAAGACCACTAGGCAAAAGAATGGAAATTTCCATTGCATTTTCTTACTGCAACAGGAACATCCATTTAACGTCCAGACTTGAAAAGTTTATTCCTATCTGGTAGCACCTATTTCTCAGATGGGTGATGCTTCTAAGGAATTACCTCACCTACCCATGTCTGGAGTTCAGAAAGCGTTAAGGAAAATGAGCATGGTTGTTATTTTCTCAAGAGAATTGACTTGATGGAGAATGCGAGTCATTGGAGGAAGTCTGGAGGAAGCCCTCGCTCCATCTGCAGCCTGCCCTGCGCTGTGTGCCAAGGACAAGGACCGTTCTCTTTGACTTTGACTGCCCTGTTGTTTTTCAGACCGTGGAGAGGAAGGTTTGCAGTAGCAATCCCTGCCTCAATGGTGGCACCTGCGTCAACCTGCACAACTCCTTCCTTTGTATCTGCCCTCCGCAGTGGGAGGTGAGTCACATTGTCTTTGACTTCAAAATCAAAGAGCGGCTGGCAGGTGGGTCAGCAGCGGGTTCTCTGGACTCATTCAGACAGATCTAATTATCCACCAACGTTTTTAGCATTCTGTGGCCTCAGGAGGCAGAGGGAATTGTGCCAAACGGTGGTGAAGTCGATGATTTAACCACAAGTCCTTGGCCCTCTTGAGCAGCTCTCTCAAATGGATAAGTAAATGGTAGGGGATGTTAGTTCTGTCAGCGTTACCTTAAGTAGTTCAGCACTAGAGAGCAGGGCTGAACCTTGGAGTGTGTGTGTGTAAGGAAGTATGCTAGGCCCCTCTTAGCCATAATGAAAATACTGCTAGCGGACATCAACAAAAAAGATCCCTAAGCAACTATCCCCAAGTATAGCATCCTTTTGAAACAAGGATTGCCTATGAAAAGATTCTCCTCATGTGGCCACTGTGCTCTTGTGAGGAACTCTTTAGATGCACTGGGTCCAAGCTGAGTTCTAGATAAATCTTAGTCAAAGATTAAAATTAGTAATATTGTATTTGACTTTACCAAGGAGTTACTGTTCGTATATAATAAGTCATTAAATACATTCTGTAAATATTGCTTCCTAAGAGCCCATGTCCTATGGCACCTGACTGAGTTCTTTACACCTCTGCAGGGTCTTTTCTGCTCAGAAGATGTTAACGAGTGCGCCATTTACTCAGGAACACCCTTTGGCTGCCAGAGTGGGGCCACCTGTGTGAACACGATGGGGAGTTTCAGGTAACTTCTTTTGAAAATGTCACGTGTATTTCTGAAAGACAAGAATACTAAATAATTAAAAAGCATTGAAACTAATGTCTATAGTTCCAGAAAAACTAGGAGTCCCTTAGGAATTACTTGACTTCTATTGAAAGGTTCATGGATATTTTTTGCTCAAACGAATAAAAACCTTTTGCTCCATGAAGAAATCATTTTGGCAGAATCTCTGAGGAAGAAGAAGGCCTCTGTGACTGCCACAGAGCACTCAACAGGGCATGGTGACACCTGAGCAAGAAGCAGAGGCTTAAAGGGCAGCAATGGGTTGAGGTTATGTGGAGGGGGCAGCCCACCATTCCAGTGCCCTCAGGGTTGTGCTGATTCCAGGCTCTAGCAAGCTGACAGCTGCGGTAAGGGTAGTTCTTTCACACGCTGTAAGAATGTTGGCCAAAATGAGTCAAATGGTGAAGTAACATTCAGAGTTAACTCTCTGCACTCTCAGTTAGCCACGAGGTCACGGCCACAGTCCCCGAGCGGCTTGTCTTGTTCGCAGATTCATGTTTGTCCACTGATTCAATCACAGTGGCATCTCGCCATCCTCTTACTCACAGTCTTTCCCAGGAAACCGTCCCTTACACTGAACTGGACCCCACAACGCCTCTGTATTCCCACTGGACTTTAGTAGTAATGGCCGCCCATGCCAGCAGCTCCAGAAGCACCTTCTCAAAATCAAGTCATGAAGTGTAGGCCTGGTCATTGTAGGATTTACTAGTGTATGGTTTCTTAAAATCATGTTTGAGAAGAATTTGACAATAGTTTTCACTATATTCTGGCTACTGTCCCTATGCTGAGGCTCTGTAAGGCTTAAAAAGCCAGTTCTGCTATGGCCTGAGCTGCTCATTGCACTGCAGGATAATCTAGCTTGATTAAAGAGCACATCTTTGCTCTCTTCCTGGGCCTCCGTTATCTTATAACAATGTCCTGCAGAAATGAGCGGCGTCATTTTGTTTTAACCCCTGTCATCTCAACACATTTTCTCAGAAAGCAGCCACGGTCCTTTTGTTCCTTGAAGCTGAGCTTTACTCTAGGCTAATAAACTCCTCTCTTGCAAACTTCTTCTAGACATGTTTACAAATTCAATTATTGTGCAAAATCCAAAATGATCTCTACCAGAAGTCTAACGCTGTGTGATCTGAGAGGCCATAGGGCACCATGAGCTGAGGTGTTAACAAGTCACAGCCTTGAAGGGACAGCCAGTGACCTCGTTTGAGGACTTTGCTGTTTGGACTTTTGCTCTAGTTGCTATGATACTGGTGTTGCTGCTGTCACTCACGCTCTGTCTCCGCCCAATTCCCTTGAAAGCATCACTTCCTGGTTTCTGTTGATGGGCGTTTATCACAGAGAGACCAGTGACACCTGTCCCAGCTTGACATGTAATTTGCTTGATCCTCAGTATCTAGTAGTGTCCTGGAGATTAGATATGATGCCAGTCCTCACTTATCATCACTGTGGGTGCTTTCCGTGCCAATTGAGCGGTGGTTGTGTGGGTGGAATGGGAGCCGTGCACACAAGCCATTACTGTGGCCCTTCAGGGCATAATCTTTCATACCTACCCCATGAAGGTGGGAAGGGGGTACGACCCTGCAGCACCCACAATTCACAGTTTTTCACTGCATGCCAAGGAGGAGACACTCACGGGGGAAGGTGAGAGGAAGAGGGCGGGAGCGGGAGCCTGAGTGACAGGGGAAAGAGAAAGGGAGTGAAAGTTAATTTGCTGAGAGTTGTTTCTCGTTGGTAGGGTCCTTCCCAAGACAGTATTAGACTTGTTCTGTTCCCTGTGGGAAGAAAAGCACACAGACTTCTTGGGATTCTGGACTGTTTATTGTTTCTAGTCTCCACCTTGCGTAGCTTTGCTAGGGACCATGAGAGAACAGAACACTAAACTATGCCCTTTTCTTGGTATGAGAATAGTTTATAAGGCCTTGAGAACCCCAATTGAGTATTTGTATCTTAAACACATGAATGTAGGTGTATCCCATAGTGTGTGTGTGTGTGTGTGTGTGTGTGTTTGCATACATGGGTGTGAACATCCATGTATGTAGAAGACAGAGAACAACCTCAGGTATCACTCCTCAGGCTCAGGTGCCATTCACCTTGGGTTTTTTTTTGTAATTTTTATTATTATTTTATATTTTGTGCTTGGGTGCTTTGCCTGAATGTATGTCTGTGTACCACATGCATCCCTGGCATTCCCAGAGGTCAAAGAGGAGTTGGTTCCCTAGATCTGGAGTTACAGATGGTTGTGAGCTGCCTTGTGGGTAGTGGGAATCAAACCCATGTACTCCGGAAGATCAGCAAGTTCTCTTCACTGCCTGCCCATCTGTCCAGCCCCTGCTCTTGTTTTTGGAGAGAGAGTCTTTCATTGACCTGGTGACTGGCCGGCCAGCAAGAGTTTGGGATCTACCTCCCTCTCCTGCCCCGACTCCAGGGTTATAAGCACAAGTCACTGCACCTGGACCTTTATTTTTAAAAATGGATTCTGGGTATTGACCCCTGGTCTTCATGCTTACAAGACAAGCAATTCACCGGCTAAGCCATTGCCCCTATCCTGGAGTAACATCTTGAGGGAATAATATAAAATAATGAGCATAAAATTTAGTTATTGCTTTGTGAGTCAGTACATAATAAAACAATGAACAATTAATCATTTCTTGAATTCTGCTAATTATGTGAGGTTAAAATGCATATTAATCAGTGGTTTCATTGAGGTTAGAAACCCTTGGGGAAACAGTTGCGTGGATTTGATAATGAAAGCGTGAGCTGCTGTGGAATGATCTGGATATACAATTGTGGGTGCAGTGGGCGAAGCCAGTTCCAGTGTGAGTCCGACTCAATTTGAAAAACTCTGTGAGTCAGTTTAGCTGAGGGAAAATGAAATTCTTTCTTAACAGATGAATAATGCATAATGATGAATACCGTTGGGAAGATGAGGTACCATGCAAGTCCCAATTAGTTGAGGTCCTTGTTTCATAGCCATTTTCTTTTGTTTAGGTAAAAATTCTTTTTTAGAGCCGTAAAAAAAAAAACTTTGCCTGTTTCCACCAATCCCTGTAGCTCAAATCTTGCCCCCAGCTACCAGGAGAGCCAACCGGAAGATGGTTTTTCTCTTCTTGGTGTTATGGTTTCATCTTCATTGTAAAAGTTATCCCTGATTGTTTCCCAACTTGCTTTATATGTAAGACAGCTCTTGGGGTCTTACATACTGACATCCTAAGATGGTATATGTACCTAAGGTGTAGATCTACAATGATTTCAAGGAAGAAAACAAGCTGTGTTTGTTCCTCAAGCACATGAAGGGAATTCTGTATATCTTATTTTATCTCCATATCATTTATACATTTTAAAATATTGCAAAATTTAGATAACAGAGATGATCCTGCTTAGGATCAAATAGTAGTTAGGTATTAAACTTGATATCTCTTTAGTTACTTAGTATACTGATATTGAGTCATGGACTCTGAAACAAGTTATCTAAGACTATGGAAGGATATTTGATGTCTTCTCAGTTGAGTGCACTGGTATTTCCTCAAATAAAAGGTTTTTGAAATAGCTAATAACTAAGGGCTGGAGAGATAGCTCAGCACTTAAACACACTTGCTGCAAAAAACTGATGAGCTAATAGGATGCCTGGATCTTATGGTTGTAGAGAACCGACCCCTGATCTCAACACACATATCCACATATGTGGAATACACATATCCACACTCAATCCCACACATCATATACACACATGCACACACAATAAATAAGTTTAAAATGGGTACTATCAAAGGCAAGAATATTAGTAAGGTAGTTTTAAAATACACATATGACCTTTATTATTGCTTGATAAGTATTTATATGATGAATTACTCTTTTCCTTCAAAAGCCATATTGAGTCACTTCGAAAACATACTTTGCATGCGAATGCTGTTATATTAAAAAGACACACGGTAGCAAAACCTTCACACTCACTTACTTTGCTCATGAAAACAGAAATGTAACATGGAAAAGCAATGGCGCTGGAGTAAAACAAACCTGGGTTCTTATTAGGATTCTTTCAGATATCAGCTCTCTGTCAGTAGGCAATACATGTCTGTTAAAATAAGATCAAAATTCTTGCCTTTGAAGATCATGGCAAGGAAGCCTATAGTTTACTTGTTTTATTTTCTGCCTCCTCCTCTTATTAGCTAAATGAAAGAAGATTTAAGTGAAAGATTACCTTGTATGTGGCTTAAAAGAGTATGAGATTAATATCCGCTCATTTCCAGGTGACAATAGTTAGGCAGAAGGCAGTGGGAACTAAGGAGAGAAGGATGCTCTCAGATGCATGACCACAATCTCCTCTGGTATCTTAAGTAATTTTCCAGTGGCTAAGTCCTTAGCTTTAAGAGAAACACACTTCAGAGTACTTCCTAGAGAGGAATGCCATTAGAAAGGGTCATGAGATTGTTAGCAGTGTCTGGGGCAAACGGTGACTGTTTGCTCGGGATTTAAACCTGTGTCACTGGTCCTAGCTGTTCCCAAACATCCAGATATCCCTTACACGGCAAATACATTGAGAAAAACTTGCAATAATTGGCTCTGAGATTTTTTTTTACATGTCAAATGCATGGATAAGACAGAAAAATGTTTAGCAATGAATCAAATGTTTAAATAGGTGTAAGAAATGTTTGAAGATATTGTAATCCCAGAGTGTAATTAAATGCACTGGAAGAGTACTTTATGCTAAAGCGACATCCACAGAAGAAAGGGAACAAGGCAGAAAAAGAAGTCTAGAAAGGGATGAGTAAGTTGTAGGGTAGGGAGCTAACATCAGAGCGTAAGTTTGATCACTAATTATTATTAATCGATGACCTGGTCTTAATGATAAAAATAATCCTGGAATGCTCGCAGATAGAATTTATTATTTAAATAACTTTTATATATAATGGTGATATAAGTTGCATGGATCATATTTACATGTTTTGCAAAATATCCATTTACTTAGAATAGAATCTTAACTATGTAGCCTGGTATTTTTCATTAGGTTGATCCGGCAGCTCTACATGTTAGTGCATGGATGCAGCTCCTCACATTCATACTCCCCATGTCTGGCAATACCCATGGTCACTTTTTACTTGGAAATGACTCAAAGGGACCACACGAGCAATTGTTTCTGGGTCCAGCCATGGCATGCCTTGTCTTGTATCTCTGCTAGTCTCCTGACTGTTTTTATTTTTTATTATTTTATTTATTATTTATTTATTTATTTATTTATTTTTTGGTTTTTCGAGACAGGGTTTCTCTGTAGCTTTGGAGCCTGTCCTGGAACTAGCTCTTGTAGACCAGGCTGGCCTCGAACTCACAGAGATCCGCCTGCCTCTGCCTCCCAAGTGCTGGGATTAAAGGCGTGCGCCACCACCGCCTGGCTTCCTGACTGTTTTTAAACTCACTTCTTGCACTACTATCCCACACTTTGGCCTCTGTGACTGGCTGAGCCCCCCAGTACCTTAACGCATATTGCTAAAATAACCTTTCCACTTTGTAGCAGGCATTCTTTTCCAGAACCATCAGAAACTAGCTCAAGGTTGCAGGCATGAGAGACAGACGTGCCATGCAGACACCCCCTCACCCTTGCCTCTGTCTGGCATCAGCTCTGATTAAGCCTGTGTGAGTCCTTCATCCCCTGCCACACCTCCTCACTCCTGCTCCTACCACATTGCACATGTACAGCTAAGCCAAACGTAAAGAGTCAAACAGTAACTTAAGCCAACTTTCCCTCTTTTACTTTTGCTCACCTGGCATTCTCTAGTGGTAGAACGTCTCCTGGTATTTAGCTATCATATGATAATTATGTTTTGTCATGCATTAAAATATGACTATGAAGGAACTATCCCACTAGCAACTACTTATCTTCCTGACATAATGCATCTTGTCCTCTGTGATATAAAGGCACTGACCATAGATAATGGTCTACACTTGCTGGCAGGTGCCAAAGGATGGATGCTGAGTGAACTTGCTGATCTTTTCTTTTCCCTTCTTGAATGAACTCTGTCACCCATGTTTTACAGACATCTGCCCTTTGAAAGTACTGTTTGATGACTTGAAATCAAGAGAATTTATGGCTGTGGTTCCACGAGACATTGAGTCATGTTTCTCTAAGAGGCAATCTGCAAAGATAGTGTGTCGCTTCCACGCTCTGCTTGGAGAAAAGCTGGGGCATTTCATCCAAAGGCTGCAGCTGACACAGCAGCAGGGCTGGCTTATTATTAACGTTATTGGGTTAGTGGGGACATTCCTCACTGATGCTAATAGACAGCTTCTGGAATTAAAGGCACAAACCCTGACACTGTGCTCTTGTATGATCCACAGATGTGACTGCACGCCTGATACGTATGGACCCCAGTGTGCATCCAAATACAACGACTGTGAACAGGGCTCGAAGCAGCTCTGTAAGCACGGCATCTGTGAGGATTTAGAGCGAGTGCAACATGGGCAGGTGTGTTCTCCACCCCTCCCTCCCCCCGGGGCTCCTTGTGGAAGCCACAGCTGCCCTCTCCACAACTGTGGCTGACTCTGCACCAGTGTGGTGCCGGGAGTGACCCAAGAGGTGAAGTCACTGCCATCCCTTAGCAGGACACACACAGACCAAAAGGGAGATGACATACAGAAAACTGGACTCGGAAAATAGAAAATAAGTCAGTCGTGTAAAATATGAACCTTCTTATTATTCCTTGGTGAATCTCTCTGGGAGGCATGACCTCCTGACCTGTGAGTCTGACGGCGACAAGACGTGTAATGTTACAGGCCGTGTTGTCAACAGCAGCTGATGTTTGGGCTGATCTGGCCTCGAGTCATGAGTGAGGCAGATGAGTAGGGCAGACTTGATGGGTCCACATTTCTGGTGTCCCTCTGTGCTCTGGGTCCTACATGCCTAATTCTCAGGGTAGCCAGGCCAGTTTTGCTTTTCATAAGAATTTTAGTTATTTATTCTTAATCCATTAAAAAAATTCTTGTGTGATAGAAAACAGTTCCCTCTAGCAGTAGGGGAGTAGGGGAAGGAATGGTGGGGGGGGGGAGAAATTTTCAAAAAAGGAAGTGATTGTCCCAAGTCTGTGCCTACTTGGGTGTTTATCCCTTAAAAATATACCTGACTGAGTTCAGTGACTTTAATTACAGCTCTTGATTATTGTTGCTCTTTCCTGGGCATCTTTGGAATAAATTATAGGATCCTCTTATTCTAAAATGAAGACATTCCCTTCACCATGGTCTGGTCTAAATGCTTAAATCATACAGGAAGAAAAAGACTCCCCTCAACTGTTCTGGGACAAATGAATGTTAGAAAATAAAACCGTTTGGAGTTTGGTGAAATTCTCTCCTCTTCCTAGCTGTTTCCTTACGTTATTGTTTTCCTGACAGCCACATTTTCACTGCCTCTGTGATGCTGGGTGGACCACAACGCCAAATGGCATCGCCTGCACAGAAGACAAAGATGAATGCAGCCTCCATCCCTCACCTTGTGCAGATCAAGTGCAGTGTTTCAACACGCAAGGCTCTTTCTACTGTGGGGCCTGCCCAACAGGTACATTCTTGGGAATTCGTGCTAGGCCCTGAATACCACACAGACAGGAGACCAGAATCAATTTTCCTCTACTAATGACGGACAAGAAGATCATTCTGGGGAAGTGTCTAAACCTAGCTACCTGCTCTACTCAAGACCATCTCACGGGAGAGCAAGTCCCTGGTGGGGCTGGGAGATAAGGCGCATGCCCTACAAATCTGTCCTGAGTGGTAGTGGGGATCTCATGCCGTTGTTGTTAAGACAGGAAGCGTGTGATTTAAACTTGGGTGTCAGAGCGCTAACATCCTACTTTGGGGCACAACCAGACATAGAATTTATAGGGTCTGATCTTGCATTGCTATGGCTGTCTGCTGACTAGACTAATGCTTAAAAACCATTAGTCTTATTTCTACGCCAGCTATTTGTAAATTTGGGCACATTCCTTGTCTATTTTGCATCTCTTCTACAAACCAGTAGTTCTTGCTTTTGTGTGTCCTTGAAGATCCTATATCCTTGCTATAAATAGAGGTGTTCAGCTTTCTCAGTCCTGAACACTAAATCTTTAAGGGAAGCTGTTGTGTTGAGTTGCTGAAGAATCTGAACTCTGTACTCAAAGCTGGCCCAAGTTTGAATCGCAAGCTTCCTCTATTAACAACAATGGCATGAGATCACCACTACTACTCAGGACAGATTGTAGGGCATGTGCTATGGGAAAAGCACTGAGCTGGGATATGCTTTAGCTGGTAACCAGACTTCAGGAAGCTTTTAGGGTCACTTTCTACTCCTTGGTGCACTTAAAGAGTAGATAGAGCACAGCTGGAAGACCACAACAGAAGTTACTCTTCTATGCAAATGCCACTAAGGTACCATCCAAGTTTTCCAATTCTACAGCTGCAACAAATACCAAGTTATGGTAAGATGTGATTTCTATTTTAAATAGGAGGAGTGGAGACTAGGAAGGATTAAATAACTTCTTCAAGCACACAAAGCTTCTAGTGGGCCAGATCCAAATCCAGGTCTGCCTGGCCCTAGATCTGAGTTCATCTGCAGAACATCTCCTCACTCTGTCGCACCAAGGCGTGGGCACACATAGTGCTTTCGTTTAGGGATTTGTAGTTTCTTGAGTGCTTGCATGGTGTTGGTTTAGAACTAGCGGAGCTAAGGAGGTCTGACTCCCTCATGCCTCTCAGGGTGCAACACTTGCAAATAGCTGAATTCTTCGAGGTAATTGATGATGACAACCTTTAAACAGTAGAAATCAGAAAACAGATGGTTCAAATTAGAGAATGGGCACTATGCATGCAATTCTTTTTCTCATATGAAGAAAACTTATAAGGAAGAAACTGAAAGCTAAGTTTTTATTTTTTAATCACTCCATTTCCTCCAAGTCTTAGAGGTTCTATCTGTTGCTTATAAATGCAGGGAACAACAAGAATACCTGTATAAAAGGAAAGCAAGGTAGCATGCCTTGAAGATCCTCATTAGGAGTAGAGTGTAATTCCATCAGCTCTTCCTTGGGTTTTCACCTAACCATGCTCAGACAAGATAATTTCCTTAAGTCAGTGTATGAAGTGGACCCCACTTAGAGCTAACATTAAAAGCATGCTAAGGATTTGATGACACTTAAACATGATTATTATTATGATATTGGGGGAGACCGCTTGTTCATTCCCAGCTGCCTAGACCATGAAATAATCACACAGAAACTATATTATTTAAATCACTGCTTGGTCTATTAGCTCTAACTTCTTATTGGCTAGCTCTTACATCCTAAACTAGCCCATCTCATTAATCTGTGCATCACCACGTAGCTGTGGCTCTCTGGGTAAAGTTCCATCCTGCATCTGGCATCTATCTCCAGTGGGGCTACATGGTTTCTCTTGACTCCACCTTCCTTTTCCCAGCATTCAGTTTAGTTCCCCCGCCTGTGCCTAACACAGACCAAAGCAGCTTCTTTATTCATTAACCAATAAAAGCAACACATATGCAAAAGGACCTCTCACACCATTATGTCAGTGAATCATGATAGTTATACTAATGTTATCGTGATTAACTACTACATGAATATCTAAAGATGACTCTCTCTTCACCTTTAATCTCAGAAACACAGGCATCTTTTTAAGCAATTCATTGTTTTATTAATATCCAATCAACAGTCTACAAGCAAGCCCCATTCATCCAACACCTTTCCAGAATTAGATTATGTACATTTAGAACAATTTTTGGACAACCTGTTAGGAATCTCTCATTGTAATTGATAGTTTTGTGAAGAACAAAATTTTCTTTATTATTCTTAAATAAATAAATAAATAAAAACAAATAAATAAATAACTCATGTTGGGGGAAGCATAACATAATATGCCTTAAGAGGTCAGAAGACAAACTGGAGTTATTTCTCTCCTTCTATCTTGTGGGTCCCAGGGATTGAACTCAGAAAATAGGCTTTTTTGTTAAGTGTCTTTAACTGCTGAGCCATGTTGCTAACCGAGAACTAATTTGTGGATGTCTTAACTATCTATATTTCTTCCTCATTGAGTTGTTGACAGTGCTAATATTGCAAATCTTTTCTAGGCTGGCAAGGAAATGGTTACGAGTGCCATGACATCAATGAATGTGAGATAAACAACGGGGGCTGCTCTGTGGCCCCACTTGTCCCCTGTCACAACACACCAGGATCTTTCAGCTGTGGGAACTGCCCACCAGGTACTTCCCCAGGCTTCCTGATGCCACCACAGTCAATATACTTTAAACAGAATCTGTATCTGTGCTCACTTTAAAATGATTCCTAAGTAAGGAAATGGTCCATAATGTTTACCTTAAATTGTAGGTTCAGCATGCAAAAATACAGCGAAATAAAAATGGAATAGGTAATAATGTTGGTAGCCACAGCAATCAGTGAGAAAACACAGGACTGGGAAATGTTTCTGTGAGAATCTTTAGAGCCATTTCTCCATTGTTACCACATATATGTATCTATTTAATACATGCACTTGTGACCTGCTCACAGGTAAGGCTCATACATGTTAGTGTCCTTTTTCTTCTGGAAGAGGTCATTCTGGCTATCCTCTAGTTAAATAAAACTAGACTCCAAAGATTTCTTGACATTGTTTCTCACTCTCTGTTTGCTTTGGTCAGGTTTCAGCGGTGATGGGAGAGAGTGTACACCCTTGGACACCTGCTTGATCAACAATGGAGGCTGCCACCCAGAGGCGAGCTGCTCCTCCGCTCTTGGTATAGGTAATGACTCAATCTCTTTGTCCTTGGATGTTTCAGTCAAACCCTCTCAACAATTCCATATTCTAAAAGTAAATATTTTCTCCTTGAAATTCCTGGGGGAGAGCAAAGTCTCACCCTGTAGCTCAGTTGACCTTGAAATCATAGAGTCTTCCTGCCTCAGCCTCCCAAGTGCTGGTATTATAGGCAGAACTATTATTTACAGCTGTCAAAACTCTTAGTTTGACCTTCCACTATACACATGTTGAAATGGAGCAGACTGGTACCCTTGAGTGGTCTACTTTGGTGGGAAATTGTTTCACATGATAATTAATCCAAATAATCACTTAATGACGTCAGTAAACAGATGGAGAAAGGGAAGGACATGCCACCTTCTTTTATGACTCTTATTCTGTGCCATTGGCTGGAATTGTGCCATCTGGCTACCCCTGGCAGCAGAGACCATATAGCATTTATTTCCAGCATCATGGATGCAGCTGAAACAAGGAGTTTACTTCTAGAAAAGGGGGAGTGGATCTTGCTATATAGTTGCTGTGATACTGCGTAAATGAGGGCCAGCTCATCTATGCAGTCACACACCTCTCTGAGAATTGTATCATTGTATGTCCCAGCCAACAGTCTGTGAAATGTACCCCAACTCTAACACTCTAACAATAAAAAACTATTGTGTTTTGTCATGAT
>NC_022018.1:1629901-1637492 GCF_000317375.1 Microtus ochrogaster | reverse complement strand
GGTCTACAGAGCTAATTCCAGGACAGGCTCCAAAACCACAGAGAAACCCTGTCTCGAAAAACCAAAAAAAAAAAAAGAAAGAAAGAAAAAGAAAAAGAAAAAATTCTTTCCTATTGAAATCTTTGCAAATCATCTAGTTTGTTCTTGTGTTTTCTTGTTGTTCACTTATGTATCAAATGGAAACCCAGATGTTTTTTGTCCAAATGGATAGACTTGACTTCATCTATTAAATAATATCACATTCTTTGATTTTTCAAATTATCATTTTTATTTTTTACTAACGCATCTTAATGTTCCCATATAGATAAGAAAACATATATGTGTGCATGTGTGTGTATACACAGATCTATCTCTACATGGTCATATACATTGTACACATAGGAGTGACCATTAAATGATTAACATAGTAGTAATGTGGTCGAGAAGAGAATTTCTCTGAGAAAACCATTTGATTTCTCCCTTGGTTCCCTCATACTCTTCCTGTCTGACAATGGTCAAGGCACTTAAGGTTTCTACCCTCCAGTTCTCCCTTTGTAAAGTAAGGGCAGTAATAGTATTCATTGTGTAGAGTTATTGAGAGACCAAAATGAAACATGCACTTATGAAAATAGTTAATTTTTAAGGACAGAAGCTGGCCATATCTTAGATGATGTGATGTAGCATTTCGTGTTCTTCGCTGATATTCACTGAAGCCTGTGCCCTTGCCTGAGGAATGACAGCAGATGTCCAGGCAAAGTGAGCAGTGTCCAACTTTGCCTACACCAATTCCCTCAGAAAACACCTTTAAAGAAATAAATAAGTAAAAGAACACATCCTTATGCAATCCTTTGTGTCTTATTTTTTAAATTCTAATCTTCAAGTAATGTTACCCGTGGGCACAAAATCATCACTATCTTTGTTATAAATAATTTGTCATGTTACAGAATTTATTCCATTTGAATTTTTCAGCAAGATTGTCTATCCATTTTCATTAGTGTTTGCTGGTGGAGAAATGTGCTTAAATTAATCATCATATTAACTTTCATGCATTATTCCAGCTATTTTATAGTGATGGAAATAATATTTCTGCAGTGACATGTGACCTTACGCCATTAAGAAATCAGAAAGTCTCTGGATATTACATCTGGTAGAATTTTTTTTAAATATCAAAAGGGGTATTTGTTCTAAGCATTATAGAATAAAATTGAAAATTTTAGATGTTTTAATATTATCTTTAGCTTTTATCTCACTCGTATTATAATTATTAGTGGTACTGAAAGATTCAATCTTTTTTGCTGGTGGTTTTTTTTTTCTGACCAACTTCTTTCTCTGACCGCTTAGATTGTCATTGCTTGAATCTTGTAACATGGAAGCAAAGAGCTTAGAAAAACTCCTGAAGAAACATGGGTGTTTGCATTTTGTTGATTGTGTTACCGTATTATTTTAATCTGTAGTTTCACTGTGAAATTCCGTTGAATGCCTCAAATTCATTTTTCAGTGAAGTAGTATGTAGGTGCAATCTGCATGTGCACATGCCTAGAATATGAGAACTGCCAATTTAATGCTAATTTTGGGCTATACCTGGTGCCACACCCATAGTTTCTCGTGACTCTTATATCACTGTGTGTCCTTGAACAGGACAATCTGCAAATGCTCTCATTTTATCTGTAAAGATATAAACATTTATAGCAGGATATATTTATAGGCTTATCTAGAGGACTGAGCAATCTCTTTATATGATGTGTAGCCACATACAGATATACCTATCGCTTGCAACAGACAGTGTTGCCATCAAACTCTTATTTTCTACTAAGGACCCCTTCCTGATAAAAAGTCCCATCCTCCTTTTCACATTCTCTTCCTGCCTTCCTGCTTGTATGTGGCCTTAGATTATCCATAATATGATATGATGGCATGGTTGCAAATATATATATACATATATATCTTTATAATAATTCTATATATACATATATCTTTAAATATATATCTTTATATATATCTTTAAAATAAAATGGGAAAAACAAAGATTTTAATTTCTTCTCCTTTGGCTTTCTCTTGCCTGCCCATAGGAACAGCTGTCCTTGCTGTTGATAGGTTCTTGTCTAGACACCAGAGTTGAGTCTCATGACTGCCTCTCAACCAAGGATCCCTGCACTTACACTTCCATTTTTTTTTTTCCTGAACAGGGCTTTTGCCTCTCTGCACCTGTCCTCACGGATATACAGGAAACGGTTTTGGGCCAAATGGATGTGTGCGCCTCAGTAATATTTGCTCAAGTCAGCCGTGTGTAAACGGACAGTGCATCGTGAGTCTTGCTCCTCGTGGGGAGATTTAAAACTTGCAAATAATCATTGTCTTATTTGCTATGATTCACACGCCTAAAGGCAATAGTTCACATTTTATGTTAAGGTCTTTCACTCTCAGATTACAAATAGGTAGTTACTTTGGTTCCCAGGAAAACAAATAAACCAATAAGTTGATTTTCATTAAAAAAAAGATTGACTTATTTATTTTTATGTGTATATGCATGTCCTTGCATGGATTTGTGTGCCTCCTGTGTCAGCAGAGGTAAGAAGGCATCATATTCCCTAGAACTAGAATTAGAGGCAGTTGGAGCTGCCTGATACGGTACTGGGAATTGAACCCTGGTCCTCTATAAAAGCATTAAGCCCTCTGAAACTTTGAACTTTATCTTCAGTCGTGACTTAATTTTTCTAATCAATGATTTTTCAAATAGTAAGTCAACCCTGTAGTTTTATGGAAATAAATATGACGAATTATGCTTAGTAATTAATAAATTTGCCTACTGGAAAATATATACTATAGTTAAATTCCTGCTAACTATGTACCTTATATTGTTACTTGTTTCTATGATTTGGGTTGGTTCTGTATATAGTCTATCCATTTGCTTCATAGTACGATGCTTTTATTTTGTCCTTAGGAAGGCATATTTGGTTATTCCTGTAAGTGTGACCCAGGTTGGTCTGGAACCAACTGCACAGAAAACATTAATGAGTGTGTGAGCAACCCCTGTTTGAACGGGGGCACTTGTATCGATGGTATCAACGGCTTCACTTGTGCCTGCACGAGCTCCTGGACTGGGTATTATTGCCAGATGCCCCAGAGAGGTATGGAAGACCCCCCATCTCCTGCAGATACCCCTCGCTTAGGGACGTCATCCTCCAATAGGCTTTTTGCAATTTGTCAATGTAACCTGATTTCTTACCAGCTTAGATGCTAAACGTAGATTTCTCCTTGCAGAAAAAACATAGAATTCACAAGGTGGATATTTATGAACCTCATTTTACACAAGAAACATTTTTTCTTCAAAAAGATTGTCATGTACATTATATTCTTTCGGAATGTGCAAGCTACGCGGGAACTTGCCTTTCAGTTTTCCCAGAGGGCCACTTCCTGCATGGCGGGCATCTAATGTTCACAGAATATTCTTTTCCTTATTCCTCACTCTTCTGTTTGATGAAGCATTGGTTCTTGATGGTCCAGTTAATCAAGATTTAGGTTGTTTTTCATTTATCTTCCATGAGCAACCTCCATCCTGTCCATATCACCACGCTTTTCTCTGGTTCCCTAGAAACACTCGTTCAAGTCAGGCAGTTTTCTTTTGCTGCTCAACTCCATAGGTCACATGAGTATCAAAACGTTGTTCTTTTATTTGGGACACTCCTCCTTAGGACCTCTACAAGCCCCGCCCCCCTTTATTTTCCACTCCAAGGCACCACCCTCAGACCACACCTCCCAGGTTCCTCTAAGGACCCCACCCCCACCAGCTCTCCTCTTACTCCTGCTTTGGAGTGAGTGCATTCAAGAAAGTCTTAGGACAATGATAACATGTCAAAGCATAAAACATAGTCTCCACCTTAATTTTAATCTGGTCACCATGCAATCAGGGAGCTAAGCCTGTGGCCTAGAAGCAGGAAGGGTGCGTGAGATGGCAAGACTAACGCTGTGATTGAATTACGGGGGGGAAAATTCTAGTTCATCAAGGTTCGGAGAATGGAAATCAAAAGAAAATAAAGGAGCCCAGTGAAGTTTGTAGAAAGGGTGATGGGTATGAAATGGGCTGTGCGTACAAGGCAGGGTGTGGCTTGTTGTCAACCAAAAGGGACCAGAGAAGAGGAAATTTCAGAGTAGGGGTTGCCTGGCCTCTTTCTTTTGGGTATGAAAAACACAATTCATCTTTTTATTTTTCCAGCTTGTGGAGGGATCCTCTCAGGGACACAAGGATTCTTTGCCTACCAAAGCCCCAATGATACCTACATTCATGATGTTAACTGTTTCTGGGTTGTCAAGACCGATGAGGAGAAGGTAAATACAGTAACCATTGTCCATAAGCAGATTTCATTAATACATTTAAAAATTTGATATGTGTGACATATATATGATGTGTATACACATATGTAAGGTATAGATGGTGATAATTCAACTCTCACACATTGAATATTTGATAAGTGCTTGGCTTTGGCCTAGACACTTTGTTTATCTTTCTCTAACGTCATACAAATTCTTCTAAATAACAATATCTTTATTTTACAGTTGAAATAATAGAAAATAAGAGAAGCTTTGTAGTTTTTATTTTTAATACTACCTAATTTATAAGAGGAATAAGTTAATTTCAAGTCAAGTTTGGTTCTAGAGTCCATTGGTTTTTGTTTGTTTGTTTACTTCTGGTAACAAAGGATTCCCAAAATTGGTCATCTAGGTAATCTGTAAATAATTGGTCAATAGTTAATCTGTAAAACCAGGCTGTTTCTGCAAAACTAGTACCTGAAGATGACCATTGACCTTCATGGGTTACGAAATCGTGGCCACTGGTTTTAAGATAGCTTCGTTATGATGTGTCCACTCTACGCTATGCTCCGTATACATCAGTCTACTTTAAATTCTAAAGCCAGGAACTATTAACCCCATTTTGTGTATGCTTAAAGAGAGTCTAGAGTGTTTGAAACATTTGTCCAGGTATGTGTGTGTGTGTGTGAGTGTGTGTGTGTGTGTTTTAAAAAAATAGCATATTTTTTTTTTTTAAGAAACAGCTTCAGGTCATCTGATTCCAAAGTTCATGACGCTGAACCACTATATGAACACTTAAACTGAGATCTGAGCCCATGATTTTAATTTTTGTCATTCCTCAACATTCAGATTTCCAACATATTTTTTCCCTAAGCAATCCTTAAACTTAAAGTGATATGCCTTACTAGGTAAGATTCTCCTTTGAAATCACACTAACTTTTCCCAGCAAACTAATGCTGCAGAGGACATTGTGTGAGGGTCAGAAAATATTATTTTCCCTTAAGGAAGGACACCCAGTTGTAGCTTGGCCATTACACAATAGAATAAATTCCAGAAAGTTTCCCACTGGGTATGCTATGTGAGTTTCCTTCCTTCCATTTAGTTCTAATGAATTCCTTTTCCTGACATTGAAAATATATTTTTCCAAGGAAAATATTTTATGTGAAAAAATTTATATACATTACCAAAAATGTATCTTGTTTTTCATGACATAATTTCATATATTCTTTTTACCATATGTAATATAATAGAAAGCATAAAAAGCAAATAACATTTATTTGATTTCCATTTAAATTGCTTTAAGTAAGAAAATAACTTAATGATAGGAAGCATGTTAAAATAGTCTAACATAGAGTTTTTAAAACATCTTGAAATGATTTATCCTAGCTAAATACGGTTGTGAGTTTTGATTCTGGTGAAAATGAAATCTAACAGCCTTCTTTTAGACATTTGTTTTAAAATAGGGTTATCAATTTAAAACCCTTTGTGTTTTATGACATTTAAAATGTGCACGTGCTCACTCCTTTTCACTTCATTACTTTTTTCCTGTTTTCTGCTTGGGGTACTCTTTGCACTGTGATGGTGTACAGCCCTGAAGTCCTTCCCCAGGCCCATTATCCCACAGTCAAGTCTTAGACTAAACTAGACACCTAAGACCTTTGTGGAATCGATATGAGATGGGGCGAATACATACTACAGGCAGTGCAGGGTTCAGGATAGAGCCTTACGAGTCTAAATCTTAGCCATTTGGACTTAATTGAGGGTATATTTTTTCACATGACCATTTCATTTTTTGATTCAGAAGCATTTTTTGACCATACACTTGATAGGTGAGTCAGTGTGATAAAAATCTTGGTATATTTATTTCATTAAGAGTTTTTAAAATTGATACATAGTGTTAGTGCATAGATTATGGAGCCCAATATGATCTTGATCATTCGATACATGTATACAACACATAATGAATCAATTGGGGTAAATAGCATTTCCATCTCCCCAGAGCCTTTTTCATATTTCTATATGAATTAACATTTGATTGAATGATTTTTGTAGGTAGACTTGCTGTACACACTGATGAGTAACTAGAGATGCCTGGCTGTGCCCCTTCCTGTGAATGCTTGCTAGCTACTGGAAGAAACAATCCCACATTAACACAGGAATGTTTTCATGTTCTTCCAGGTTCTGCATGTCACCTTCACGTCTTTTGACTTGGAAGCTGCAAGTAACTGTCCCCGGGAGTTTCTGCAGATCCACGATGGCGATTCCTCAGCAGCTTTCCCACTTGGGAGATACTGTGGCTCCAGCCCCCCACAGGGGGTCCACAGCAGCGGCAATGCTCTCTACTTCCGCCTCTACTCTGAAGCCATAAGACAGGGGAGAGGCTTTACAGCGAGGTGGGAGGCAAAGCAGCCCGGTGAGTGCACAGAGAGGAGCGAGCACAACATAGTTATGCCATTCTGGAGATCTAGAAATAATGCGACATTTTTAATAGTGATTTTAAGATCAAATAATTTTAAAATGAATTTGATTTTGAATTTACGAACAGAAAAATTAGTGTGCGTTGCTAAGTTTAAGATGCACGAGGAGTAATGAGGTCCTTATTAAATTACTGGACAGAGTTTTTGGGTTGTTATAATATACGTATTAATTGTTCCAAAAGTTAATACAGTTTATTTTTATTGTATATACTTTCTCTCTTCTCCCTACCTCCTCAGATATCCACCCTTACCTTGCTCAATTTCAAGCAAATTTTTTTCTCTTTTTTAATAATTCGCCAAGTCGATTTATGTTTCCCATATACTCCTATAGGTGAAGCCCTCACTGGGGCTGCTTGTGGCAGGGGGCGTGGACATCAAGAGTTGGTTTCTTGGCCAGATTTACAGGATGTGTTTCTTTTTATGTGGAAGACCTTAAATCCATTTAGAATGTGATTGATTCCCAAGTAACTAGTTCATACCACTATGCCACTCATGGACATACCTTGTGCAGGCCATGATTGTAGTTTTCAGGGTTCACAGATGATTTCTTTTTTCTGCAGCAGCCTGCATAGAACCTTCTATAAGTACAAAAGCTAGCCATCAGGGAGGAAGCTTCTTGGTCAAGTGATTTCTCCATGTTCTATGGCCAAAGGATATGGTGTCTTCATCACTAGGCTCCCACCATCAATCAAAAAACCCATTTTTATAATTTCTACTAGTAAATTTGCTACAAGAATGTCCTGGGGACATTGTCTGCTCCTTCCTGTAATAATCCTTATTTTAATGACCACTTGATAATTGACAATTCTTTTTCATTGTTCTTAGGT
>NC_022018.1:1629024-1629801 GCF_000317375.1 Microtus ochrogaster | reverse complement strand
CCTTATGAACCAGGCAAGCCTGGCCCTCACAGTGATCCTCCTGCCTCTGTCCTCCAGGGGATGGATCTGAAAGTGCATGGCACTATGCCCAGCTCTTGTTCTTACATTACAACTCGGTTGGTGCTTGCTTTGTATAAGCTTTTATCTGGTAATGTTTCATAGATTTCAGTTTAAGTTCTAAATCTTTCAAAGATTCTTTTTCCACTCTTCACATGCCACCATGTCATCTGTGGGAAAGGATATTTTTAGTCTTTTGTATTTTCCTAACTCTAACATCTTTTCCTTTACATATTGACTTGGATAAAACCTGCAATGTAATGCTAAGATAAACTAGAGAGTAGAATTTTTAGTCTTTTTTCCTGACTACATAAGGGAAACATTCAGTAATTTTTCATTGAGTAAAACTGATGTAAAATTGACTTTTATCAAAGCAACGATGTTTCCTCTTATTCCAAATATGATCTAGCAAATGACTGAAAATTCAGTGTATGGAATCCTAATTAGTTTCTTTTGTGGGCCTGGACTTTGGAAAGGGCTCAAGATGATGATCATTAACTAAAATTTGTTAGGCAACAGCTATCAGACATTAGCTCGTTCTGTAGTTCTGAAGGTCAAGGTGGCTACACAGTCAAAATGGATGGCTTGATGGGTGGGACTCTTGTCAGACAGGTGAGGGCCTGGGTTTGAGGGGCCCCGGCACTAAGACAAACCAGTCATATGGGCAAACAAATGTCTTTTAAAGGGTAATTCTATCAGGCCATTGACCCTCCAATAGGT
>NC_022018.1:1626972-1628924 GCF_000317375.1 Microtus ochrogaster | reverse complement strand
TCCATCCATCCATCCAGAAAAAGTGCTACAATAAGTAGGTGCTGACAGCTGGTAGCCAATTCCTTAAAGTCACATTCTTTTACTTATGCCTCATTAGTGTGCTAAATTCATCTCAAGCCTACTTATATTAAAAGTGATTTCTCTCTCTCTCTCTCTCTCTCTCTCTCTCTCTCTCTCTTATATTTGGAAACCTTAACTTACTTTTGCTTTTATAATTTTCCTGAGATCTTGACCTAGAAGATTCAAAAAGTGGTTCCTGGGCTTTAAAAATACCGTTTTTAGGGCCTGAGGAGAGGCTTGGTAGGCAAAGTGCTTGCTATGAAATTGTAAGGACCTACATAAAAGTCAGGCGAGAGTGACAGCCTGCCTTAGCCCAGTGCTCAGAAGGTGAGAAAGTAGATCCTCAGAGAGTTGGCTAGCTAGATGAACTAAATCAGCAGACTCTCGTTCAACTGCAAAGGCTTGCCTTGATATACAAGGTGGTGTGTGACTGAAAAAAACACTGGAAGCCAACCCCTGACCTCTGTGTACACATATGCACATGTACATCACATATGCACATACAACAAAAGTACATGTTAATGTATGCAGTGAAGTGAATCAATTTACTATTTTATCTTTATCCATAGGTTTTAATGTGTATTTTTATAGTATTCAGTTTGAGATATTCTCCCATTTTTATTTTGGTTTCTCAGTGACCATAATCTCCAGTGTGGTCACTCAATAATGAAGCAATGTACCAGGTGTTCAGAATATGCCTCATGGACTAATGCTTTTATTTTGATATCTCCCATATGGAGAGGAAAAACATGTGTTTTGCAATAATTAGATATGGCCATCTACATATGTTCACTGTTAACTTAGTCAATTTGGACAGTAGCTTTGTTCAAACATTGTATTTCCCCAGTGACTTAAGACGTTTGCTCTGCTGATGTGAGAACTACAGAGGTATTAAGCTGTGATTGTAGACTTCACTTGTTTTGTTCTGACAACTTTGCTTACTATATTTTATTCGATTTCCCTTTTCTAATGATTTCAAATGTTTATTTTTCCTTTTTATTCCGCATGTGGTGAGAATGTTTAAGAACTTTTTTCTCCCCAGATGTCAATTACATCGTGGCGTGTTGATTGTTGCTACCATGCTGAGCAGTAGATGACCAGAGCTGAAACTGCAGTACTTCTTAAATGCACATGCTGCCTAGCATCCCCCTGACAATGGCCATACCAGCTACTGGGTTTTTTCCTCTTGATGTTTTTCCTTATTTCTTCTGGACATCAACCCCCCCACCACCATATAAGATACAGATTGTTGATGCTGTATCTACCCTCCAGGCTCCCTCTTCAGTCTGCTGATTGTTTCTCTTGGTGCAGAAACATTTTATTTTATCATGGTGTATCAATTTTTTCTACTAATTATAGACTTCTATTGCTTGCGTATTTTGGAGTCTAGTTCAAAATTAATCATTATTCAGATCTACAATATGAATCTTCCCTCTGTTTTCATAGTGGTTTTGCAGAGTCAGTCCATTTAATTAAGTCATAAGTCCATTTTGAGTCTTTAGCAATGAAGCCTTGCCATAATTTGTGTAGAGCAACCTACAGTTTTATCAACAGCTTGGGTTATTTAGGACTCTTGTAGAACCCTTTTGACCAATAACTCACCTAGATGTAACCAAATTCTGATACTAGAAGCATCATTTGGTGACAGGTCCAGTTGGGGCTCCATCTCCTCCTTTATTTGGTGATTTCATTTAGATCTCCTTCACACACACACACACACACACACACACACACACACACACACACACGCACACTGTACAGAAACACTCATGACATCATTCATAATCTCAAAAAACATAAATTTGCTCAAATTTCTTCTGGTATATCACCTAAAGATTAAAAAATAATTTAGCTGGACTGGAGAGACAGCTCGGCGGTTTAAACCTAAAGTA
>NC_022018.1:1623931-1626872 GCF_000317375.1 Microtus ochrogaster | reverse complement strand
CACACACACACACACACACACACACACACACACACACACACACGCGTATGTATTAGGAAACTTCTACTGTATTAAGCTTCTAAACTGTCCCAAAAAAGATCCTTAATTTTAGCTGTCTTTCCTTGTATTCCACCCAGGCCCTCTTCATTTGATTCGCCTGTTCCTTCCCTCCCACCCCACCCCTGCTGACAGTTAGCTATCTATAACTATCTATTCTCTTTCCCTTTCCTAAGGAGATATGTCTGTACACCCTCGTCTCTTACTCTACACCTAACCTCTGTGGTACTAGGAATTGTAACTTGGTTAGCATTGACTTAAGAGATAATATAATATCTAAGAACTCATACAATTTTTAAGCATGACTTTTACGTTTTTGTTGAAAAACTTTATCAGACTATATTTTTGTCAAATTTCCCCTCTAAGTTTATAGTTAGTATGGACCCCTTGTTTGGGAGCACCGATATCAGACTGTTTCCGGCCTTGCTCACAGTGACTCTCATTTGTTATTGTTTACTTTTCCCTACTTGGGTCGAATAAGTCTGTATTATGACTCTAACATCACAGCTTATCTGTTATATGGACTCTGTGTTGTATTGTATTCTCTAAACAGTTGCTTTTGTTTTAATAGGCAGTTACATTACTGACAGATCGCCTTGATCTAGTTGATGCCAGAATTGAGAAGGGTGTTTCAAAAGTTCCCCTTAATCCGGATGGGGTACCATGATTCCTAGTACATGGTTCTAGCTCTTCTGAGCTTTTAGTTCAGTTTTCAGGATCTTCATCAAACCCTCTCCCTTCGGAAGGGATTGATAATAGTATTAAATTATTCATTCTCTTCCACTTTTCTTCTTCTCTTTCATGCCCTGAGCTGGTCTCTGTTAGACGCTCTGTAGTCTTCCTCAGTGTAACAGCAGTGAAGGCTTCTATTTACCTGGGAAACTCCTACACAAATGTTTGGTGCTGTTTCCATGCAACTGCTTCCTTATATTACACATTACTCTGAAATCCTGAATACTTGAGAAACTTCACATTTTTGTTGATGTTAGTTAGCAGAAGTTTTATTGTCTTCATTGTTTACTTCTGTACCACCTGGAAGTTCCATATGGAAAGAATTCTAGGATGAGTTCAGGATTCGGCACGCAGGCTTCTTCATTGTTTATTATTGATGTCTCAGAAGGGTAAACTCCGAGTCTTAAACCACATAACTGCATAGTGTTCTGTAGGTACAGAGTTCCTGCGTGGGTGACTGGTTTACCTTGTTTGTAGTAGATTTACAACTGTGAGTCTGGGCAGCTGGAAGGACCCTGTTGTTTATCAGAGCCTCCTAAGCTAAACTCTTGATAGTTATGTAAAGGATCTTACCTCTTGCCAGCAGAATCTATGAGAATTCTATGGGAATTTAGTGTGCATACGAATTTAGTCACTTTCCTTCTTATTTCAGAGTGTGGCGGCATACTGACTGGTGATTATGGTTCCATTACATCTCCGGGGTACCCTGGAAACTACCCCCCAGGAAGAGATTGTGTCTGGCACGTTCTGGCCAGTCCTGGCTCCTTGATAACGTTTACCTTTGGGACCTTGAGCCTGGAGAGCCACAATGACTGCAGTAAAGATTATCTAGAGGTAAAACACTGCATTTAGAGAGGCCTTGGTACGTGTGCTTAGCACTCAGGACACAGGTCAATGATGCCCATGGACCGCCCAGGTTTGTTACTAATACTTAGAAAGTCAATGCTAAATCTTCAATCTCAATCAGACTAGTTTGCATGTCTAGGTTTGTCTTGAGTATGGAAAACCCTGCCTTGCCTTCCCCCATTCCTTACTGGAGATTCAGGCTCCTGGACTGAGACTAAATCCTAAGCAATGACTCTCTTCCAACATGGATTCCAATTCTTAATTGTCCAAGGCAAACCCTCAGGGTATCCCACCACTTAATTTTAGTGAGCCGTAGCGATTCTTTGGGAAGGGTTGTCAGTGTTAAATCTCACTGGAAAATGTTGAAAGTCTCCCTGGAGAGGAAGAGAGTCTGTCTGCTCTATCCCATTAGTGAAAAATTACAATATGGAGGAGGAAAGGAATTGTTACATTCAAATTCCACACGCGATTGGACACATCAGAAACGTCGCTCTCCGCTGGTAGAGTGGGAAGGTCACTAAGGAAACTGAGTTCTTAGGTGCTTCCTGGTCTTTTGTCACCGTAAATCTCAGACCCCCTGAGCACTGCTAACAAGACAATGAGCCTTTCTGAGTCCATTAGAGAAGGATGGAGTGCTGTGGAATTATTCATAAAGCACGAAGGATGCAGCTGCCAAGCAGGTCTCCAAAGCTGGAGCCATTAGTCATTAGCAGTGGTAATAATGGATTTGAAACCTTTGGGAGTGACTCAAAGATCAGCTTCTCCTTGGAAAGTCTTAGCAAAATATCCTTTTAAAAGTTGATAGTAAAAAGTGAGTTATTGTGAAATTAATATTCAATAAATCCTATCAAATGGAGATTAAAGCCTTTTTATTCTTACATATTAATATCTGAACACCACATTATAGAACGTATCAATCATCCAGATAATATTGGACTTCCACTCATTTCTCATCAGTGTTTCAAGGAACTAGTAACAAGTAAAAAAATGAAAGTAGCCTTGCCCTATAAATTTGCTGCCAATGGAAAAATTAATTTGAGTAAATTAAATTGATCACATGAAAATCCTTTTTAGCTCATTCTCTCTTTGGTGTTCTATATAGTATAGATTTTTTGCAATTATGTCAGAATTATTGAGCAGTCAATGTGATTTAGTCAATGCATAAAAAACCAACAAGGCTTTTTAAGTCCTGGAAATTACACAAGATCTTAGGTTCAGTCTTTGATCCTGTTAAAAAATGGAGAGCGAGGGGGATGAAAAAACGGGGAAGAGGAGAGGAGAGGAGAGGAGAGGAGAGGAGAGGAGA
>NC_022018.1:1583517-1623807 GCF_000317375.1 Microtus ochrogaster | reverse complement strand
AGATGTAACCTCATTATGGTTTGGGTAGGTGAAATGGTTCTGTTAGTAAAAGCTCTTGTCCAGTAATCCTGAGGACTGGAGTTTGATTTCCAGACTTCACAATGGAAGGAGAGAACTGCTTCATGAATGTTGTCCTCTGACCTCCATAAGAGTGCCATGGCCCAGTAATACACATGCGTGCTTATAGACACACACATACCTCCATGCACACATGCACACGCACACACCTATAACTCACACACTCTCACAAGCACATGATGCACACAGAATTCACACACATGAGAACACAGAAAGAATAGCAGTTTGCAAGTTTACACTGTCAGAGTACAGTTTGCGGCTGTATGCAGTGCTGAATGCCCCTCACGGCTGTGCTTTCGAAGGCATCTTTATGCTCATCCTCTGCTGCCTGCATCTCTCTGCACACCCGTGTACTCAGCCAAGCTGCAGATTAGTTCTTTTTCAATTTAGGGGAAGGGGCTTCATGAAAGAAAACAATGAACTTTACATCATAATAAGAAAAACCAAAAGTATGTATTCTGCCCCAGAGTTGAAATTCCAGCAGTAGCTGAGGCATTTGACAGGACCCTGAGGACACATTCCTTACTGGACACTGACTGTGTGTTAGTTATGCATATGACCGGGAAACTTCCAAATGATAGATCTGTTTATCCAGTACTTTAGATGACTTTGCCTTGCTGCCATACTTAAATGGCAAATTTTTCTGAAGCTTATGTCCCAAGTGACTTCGTTAGTGAGAACCTGACTACTTTCAACTTAATGGCTTGTTCTTTTGCCTTAGATTCGAGATGGTCCTTTCCATCAGGACCCCGTTCTTGGGAAATTCTGCACTTCTCTGTCTACCCCACCGCTTCAGACTACGGGTCCTGCTGCCAGAATCCATTTCCATTCTGACGCTGACATCACTGACAAGGGTTTCCACATCACCTATTTAACCATGGCCTGTAAGTGTCCCGCTCACCCAAGACTGACCTGGAGTCTGGTGCTGTGCTCACAGCTGCTCAGTGATGCCTAAAATGAAGGCTTTCCTGGATTAGTGACATGCCTTCATGGATATTTCTCATACCACGTCTGATTCATTCTTTATCTCCTCCAGGTTAAATATTATAGTACCCCCCTAACCTTTCAGTTATGGGATCCATATTATGATGGAGACCACAGGCTCCTAAAACTAAGTAATTCAGAACCTCAGGTCCCCAGTGATGCTTTTTGTTTTGCTGCACGCAAGAGTGTTCATGAGAGCAGCATAGTCTCTCTGAGAAATACCTCTCTGCATTTTTGGATCAAGTCCAGTGCACAGAAACCCACTTCCAGGAAGGTACATTCCAGTTCCTAGAGTTTGCGTCTGTACTTTTGGCTGTGATGCTTTCGGTTACCTTCATGTCTGGAAGCAAAGGACAAAAATGAAACACTCTATGGCTTTCATTTGAGTCAGTGGGAGACTTTTGCTTGTGTCACCCATTACTGTGTTCTCAGTGAGAATTCCTGGGGGAAGCACCCTGGAAATCTCTGTATCAGGAAAAATCGTAACCATTCTCATTGGTCTCTTTTACCCTTTGCTTTAGCTTCCCACTAAATGCACAGTCGGCCTCAGTATTCCCACAGCTGTCATATGTGTATCTATCTCTATATCTACATCTACATCTACATCTACATCTACATCTACATCTACATCTACATCTATATCTATATCTATATATCTCAAACTGAAACTCATAAAACAAGTGACATGGAGCCATACACGGTGAACACAGCAGGGGAGTGAACTTAAGTTTTGAAAACTGAGCCTGATGTGTCCAGCCAGAGGAATGCCATCCCCATGACCATCCCTTCCCTCCTTTGTTCTCCTCAGCGGATCTGCAGTGTGGCGGGAACTACACAGGCACGGAGGGTGAGCTCCTGCTTCCTCCCTTGTCTGGACCCTTCAGTCACGACAGACAGTGTGTCTACCTCATCACACAGCCTGAAGGAGAGAAAATAGATATCAACTTTACCCACGTGGAGCTGGAGAGCCCCTTGGGCTGCACACACACCTACATCGAGGTAACCTTTCTGCTCAGTTACCCTTGTGGGACACTCGTTGCAATTTCCGTATTCTGTGGAGCGGCGGTCTCCAAACGGCTGTCAATCCAGGTGCATCTAGGTCACCAGAGTGCTTAGCAGACATGGCATTGGATACCTTTCCTCTGAAGCAGCATCGTGGGGAATGGGAAGCTTCCAGGTGAAGCAAGAGTTCAAGAACAAGTGTTCTAGGGGATCTAAAAAATTTGTCTAACACAGCCCTAAAGAAGAGAAGTTAACAAGTGCTTGATAAGGTAGCCAGGAAGGCATGAAAAGGAGAGTTAAAACTAGACAATCACGATAGTGCTAAATTATAAGTTGTTCAATGGAGCTCTGTTTCCCAAGGCACACACACATGAGTAAATGTAACTAGACGTATTGATAGGATTAGAATTTCCGATAGATTTTCTAGAGCCAGTCAGATATTCGCTCATATCGCACAGTCTTGACATAGAGTTACGCTAATTCATTAAATCCTCACATCCTTCTGTTTTAACCTCAGGAATCTAAGGCTCAGAGAAATTAAGTAGCCTGCCCACAATAGGTGTTCAGTAAGTTGTGGCTTGGATTTAGGAGGCACACCAGTCTCTTGCAAGAACAGACTTGTAATAGTGTTCTTGTAACCACAGGAGAAGCTTGGACTTCCCCAGAGATCAGGGCCCTGGGAATCACACACCCTACTCTCAAGTCACAGGAGACTATGAAACCAGGCACAGAAGTTGTCCAAGAAAAGCAAAAACATCACTGTGGTATCAAGGGACTCTGCTGAGTTTCTGTATTCTTGACAGAGGGGCTTCCGGTGACCGTAGGCTCTGTCAGCACAACTGGAAAGACAGATAGACCCTCTGTCTTCAGTGAACACTCTCCATGAATTTCCACCCATCTAGTGGACTCCTTTAAATTGTTATGGGGGGAAAAGATCATAAAACTAGCACCCAGCAACTTAATTTTGTAAAGCAGAGTAACTGAATATTTTGTAGTTAAACTGGGACTGGGTTAAATGATCTCAATTATTTCTTTAGTTCTGTTTTAGATGTCAGTGTAACTTTGGGTAATTCTTTGAGTACTTCACTTTCTACTTAATTAAGCTGCCTTATCTGCTCTTTTAATCTTTGGGAAAATAAAATCAAGGAAGGAATGAGAAAGAAAGCCTTAAAGGTTTTTACAAAACATTATAAAACTAAGTTCTCCTAGACCAAATTTTTATTCTTGCCTTGATCTTGTCAGTAGTTCAGAATGAGTCAATGAGACTTTTCCATGTCCAGCCATGTATCTATTTAGAGTCTGATGTGTGCACAACCTCATAAGACTTTGATGGAAATTATAGAAGAACATTGCTATCTTAAACTGTAACCACACGTTTACACACACACACACACATGTGCATGCAAACACACACATACATGCGCACATGCACACATGTGCATACACATGCATGCACACACAGACACACACATCTCAACTAAAGTTTCTACTTCTAAAAACACATTTTCCCATGGTCAGTGTGACATGGCTGCAAAAGGAGGAATAAAAGAGAGATTAACTTTTAGTTCATTTGTTCTTGCCTAAGAGAGCTTTTAAAGTGTATAGAACAGTATAATAGATGTGACAGAAACATCTTCCCAGAGCACAAAACAGCGCCTCCCATTAATATTTCATAAGTGGCTTAAGCTATCAGGACTGTTCTGAATGAAGGGCACAGGAGGTAGCAATGCAATTTTAAATTTTTATTCCAGAAAATGCAAGTTGTAGGCTGATTAAGAACACCTAAAGTATATGACATTAAGGCTGACGCGTGAAGCAGGCTGTGGAGGGAGATGAATGGGCTTTTGCATCCCACTTGTTTTCCAGACCTTAGCGCACACTGACTCAGGGAACCTGGAGAAAGATGGTGACAGCAGAGGCTGATGAGTGGGAGGGCATGCCTTCTAGAGGAATAGATCTTCCTGCTTAGCAATGTGCTCCACCTTTGCGCAGCCTTGGGGGTCAGATCTGATTGGGATGGCAAGAGAATGAAAGAAAGCAAACACACGGACCTAGAGAAGAGCTGGGGTCAGGTGTGCTGTGCTCTCTGATGGAGAAATGAAGCAACCCAGAACATCGCTTACCAATTATGTGTAGTTGGGCAGAATGTATTGCGTGCAGCTGAACAGGAAGTGGGCTATTGTGTACAAATAAACAAGAAAGCAGAACTGTTCTATACCGATGATCAAGAAGGCAGGTTTAGCTGACCTTAGTAGGAGCAGTCTCTATAAGGGAGCAGTCTTCAGGACGTAGGTATCCATGAGGAGGAAGCTATGATGGACATTCCTTGCACACGCTATCAACATCTGCACATGGACAGAGCAAGGCTTTGTATCCTCCAAGCCTCATTCCAGGGGAAGGCTTTGCCGCTTTCCCGTGGGTCTGAGGCTAAGGTCCTTGACATGGCCACATCCATGTCAGCAGCCCAAGTTCACTCAGAACTTTATTTTCTCAGGGCTTCCTCCACTCCCCAGAGACACGGAAATAAATTCTATACCTATGACAAAAATTTAAAAATATTATAAAGGAGTGGAATGAACAAAATGTATGGAGGCCTTGACTTTATCTCTGCTACGACTGGTCTGAAGTAGTTTCCCTGAGGACAGTACCTATGGGGTCTTCATGGGGGGAGTTGGTGACAGAAAGACCCAAGAAATACAGTGGCCAACACAGCCCCAAAGACTGAATAATATAAAAATATGACAACAAAACCCAGAAAATAGACCACAGGGATTAGACTCAGAAAGGAGAAAAGACAGGAACGAGGCAGCACTAATCCTGTGTGGCCATACAGGCTGAGCTAAAGAGGTTGTGTTGTGTTGTGTTGTTTTCTGAGAGCCTGGAAAGACTATCAGCAGGCTTTTAGTACGTGCCTACCAGTGAGTGGTCACAACAACACACAGTGAGAATGATGGGGATGCCAGGAAGGAGAAAGGGAGGCTTGATTGCTGGGGTTTAGAATCAGGAGAGAAGATACTCTAGGAAAAATAGATTGCTTTTTCTTGATTTTAGAAGGTAAGTTTTAATTGATAATTTTATTGATAGATAGAGATGGAAACTAATACTGGTTTGTGAGACTCAAATGTTCCTAAATTGCTGAAATGCTGACCACAAAATGCTCAAATATGCTAATGAAGAATAAAAACCAGTAACCAGTAATAATGATGATGATAATGGTAATTTTATCATCATTACCAGGTCAAGCCTGTTGTCTCTCATCTTCTATCCCTTGCATATTATTCTCTAATTTGGAGTGAAGCCACAGTCCTTTCCATTCACCTGTATTAGCTGAACATAGTTTTTAAGATCAAATCCCCCTGCCACCAAAGCACCAGGGAGTCCATCAGCCTACAATTCAATTCGCAGAGAGGTTTAATATTAACATTAACAGATTTAATGTTACCATATGGCCAGGTTCTGTTTTCAGTCCTTTGGTGGGGCAACCTACTAGTTTTAGCATATTTGGTTTTCTTTGAATTAAGTTTTGATACTTGAATGGATTTTAAAATTTGTGGTGTAAAACCAGATCGGGATAGTTTGCACACAGAGAAATGCACACATGCATTCAGGCATGGTTTTGAGACATGATCTGTTCCAGATGTCAAAGTCTACTGCTTACTCAGCTCTACAGCTTGCACTTAAAGTTTCACATGAATTATGTTTGCAGTCCAGTTAATCTTAGCTCTCTGTACAGAAAATAGTTCCTTTATAGAAACTCAGGTTTTAATGGGTAGTTTTTCTTTAGGAACTAGTTCAGCTTATAGATGCCATTTGCAATACTTCATAGGTTAAATAGCCTAGGTTACTCATTATATCCCGAGCCTCTTGGAGTCTAGTAAGAATTTGTAAATACAAAAAATGAATAAAAATATCCTTGAGAGGCAGGCAGCAATACTCAGTTGGTGAAGTACTTACCTTGCAAGCATGTTTGGCCCCTAGCCCATGTGTAGTGGCATACGTTTGGAATCCAAGCGCTGGGGTGTTCGGAACAGGAGGCTCCCTGAGGTCAGCCAGTCCAGCCTAATTTGTCAGTTCCAGACCAATGAAAACTCCATCTCAAAGGAGACAGCTGATGTTTTTGAGGATGACATATTAAGGTATCTTTTGATCTCTGTTTGTGCATGTATACACATGCATACACACATATGTGCACCCATACAAACAAAGGACCTGCTCATATACAGTGAAACAAAATAAATCCTTGAGAAACCTGAGCCCAGTTTACAGAACACTGGTGTCTTCCACTGGACCTTGCGGTTCCTTTGTCAATGTGGCCACTAAATTAATCAATTTATGGTCTTTCCTCTACAAGTACAAATTGCAAGACATCCATGACTTCTTAAAAGAAGAGAAACTTGGTTACAACAAACCAGTTTCGATATTGTTTATCTTTCTTCAGGTTGTATTATAATAAGCAATTAATAACATTTCCCAGGCAAATAAAAATGATAACCAAGGATATTCCATGGTTAGTTACTATGCTTGCTTTCTGCCCTATTGGTTTGGGATTCGTTCTGCTTGAGGCTCCCCTGCTCTCATCGAGGGCTTTGATTTTGTAGGATCCAGGCTCCTGGTCTCTCAAGAAGAAAAAGTAAACAACATTTGAGTCACCCAATGATAGTCAAAGCCTCCTTAAGGAAATAGGTTTACCATATCTACTTGAATTCCTCAAGGCTGAGCAGTTCCTGTGATGAAGCTGCCAGTGAGGGGAAAGGATTAAGTGTTAGCACTTTATCAGGAGATATGACAAGTCTCATGGCAGAGAACAGATAGTCAATGCTCTCACATAAAAGAAATCTGTGATTATGAAATATGAAATAGTTTATTCAAGCTTCCGAGCACAAAGGAAGTAGGCTTTGGATGAGAGTGTGAATTTACAAGTGCTAGGATATTAAGTGCAAATGAATTTGGGGTCGGTTAGAACATTTGATACATTTTTATCCAGCATTTCTCTTTTAAGTTTGGCGGTTAAAGGAGTGCTCTGCCTGGGATCCAAGAAGAACACAGGCTTTTAGAATTAATAAGGTTTCCTTCCATAAGGAGAGAAACACAGCCAAAATCAGTTGCACCTTCCAGGTTCTGGGCTCTTGAGGTCTGTAAGCTCCTCTTATAACATGTGGATGGCAGCTGCATTCCCTTTGTTAATGTCCTTGAGTTTCACTAACCAGGACCCAGGAGACCAGCCAGCTCCAGTGTGCTCTGATGTGGCTGGCTGGTTTTCTTCCTTCTTCTCATCTTCTAATGGACTAACAGAACAGAAAGATGGCGATCATAGAAAAAGCAAGTAGAATCCGGGGATTAGAGGGCCCAACAGCATCTCACTGGTGTGTTCTTTCTTTGTCTGTTTTTGTTAGATACTTGGAAGGACACTTTCTCTTCCCTCTGAGACTTGCTGTTTGGTCAAGTAGCATAACTTGACTTAAGTAGAAAAATTGTGTTGCAGATATCAAGAGCTTAGAGTAAGGAACTGGATAAGCCGGACTCAGTGGAGCATCATGCGATGACCTCACATGGCCGAGCTTTTAAAATAGCTTTAGCACTTATCTTTGCAGACCATCCTTGGATGTGGATCCACATGTAAATTTGTCTGCATCTCAGATGTTCTTATGATAGCATTCGAGGTCTAATACACATGAGGTATATTGACAAACATCCTTCCAGAATTTTGTATTTCTACCAGTTTTTGGATGAGAGGAACAATGTTGCAATATCCCACCAGCCTTTACTGCTCACTGCCCTTGACCTAAATAATTCTTTCTGACCTCAGTTTAAGAGACACATCTCCCGAGTGCTCCTTAATCCCCCGCACAAGGAGAGCTTTTCTACTTTAAGATCTTTTTATGCTATCATTTTACTATTTTGAAATGAAATATATATATTTCATTTAATATCATATAAATATAATATTTCTACACATTATATTAAAAACTTTAAGTTATGAGTAAAATTAAAGAAACAAAATAAAAACCGCCTCCCCCCCCCCTATATGTGAGATGCCTGGACAAACTTCAGTTTGAGATAAGCAGAGTCAGCGGTTTGTCTTCTACACTGCCAGGAATTCTGAATAAATGCAGGCCAATATGGCTGGGCTGGCTGGTGACTGAGTTCTCTGAGGAATGAGGTCCTCTTGGCGGCTTTCCAGAGGGAAGAAAAAAGTACTTTTTCATTTGTATTCTACTGGTTATCCTAGAAAGTTGTGAATATTAAATATTTCCCAAAGTACTTCATGTTATATATGTAAAAAATGGAATAAATTTTGTGCTCAACAGCAAATTTTTTCACCTAAGTGAAAATCACACAGGATATTAGAGAATCCTTGTGTGTGGCTGTCACATTTCAGACTCTCTAATGGTGTGAATCTTAACTACTCTATGCTGGTCATGCCCCACCAATGTCAGAATAATAAAAATGCCCTCACAATTTATGGTGTCCACTGCAAAACCGTGGTTAGGTGACAGTGTTGTGGCTGCTTCTGTACAAACATCACACTGCCATGGTTCCAGGGAGCATCTGTACCGTCTCAGGTTCTGTGAGCAACGGCTGCCCACGGCACTCCTGCCGGCACGAGCCAGCTTCTTGCTGAGATCTCAGTAACACTAATAGAGAATAGATTAATATGAGGAGGGGGGCTCCTCCTCCAGAATAATTCCATGGAACTAGAATCTCATGTACATCCTTTGTACGAATCTGAACTGTGGGGATAATCTCCCTGTTTCACCTTTAGAAATGTTAGAAGTAACAAGAGCTCCTCTTTAGTCAGTGTTTTATTTTGGGAATAATTTTGGGAAATTTCGCAGCTTTCTCACAGATTTTTTCTGTCTCACTGGCTAGGCTTAGATGTAGTAACCTGCAAAGGTTATTAAAGCAGGAGGTTGTCAGCAGATGGGGACATGAACTGGGCCCATTGACACAGTTTGTGGCCACTCCGCTGATTTATTTCACTTTTTATTACAAGTATTTGTTTGTTTGTATATTGTGTTGCGGGTGGGAGCTGCACTTCAACACAGTTGTGGAAATCAGAAGACAGCTTATAGGAATCGGTTCTCTCCTTCCACCGTGTCAGTTCTTGGGAAACAAACTTGGGTCGTCAGGCTTGGCATCAAGTGCCGGTACTCACTGAGCCAATAATCTGTCAATTTATCTTTCTATAACGTTGTTTAGGATTCTGTATCTATATTAACAAGTGCAATTGATCCGTGCTTTTTTATTTTTTACTGTTTATGTTGGAATTTGATAGTAGAGAGTTGTGTTGTGCCTGGTGGCCTTTGAACACGTTCACTGTGGGGGTTGTCTGTCTCTTAAAGGCAGAAAGGGTTAGGGAAGTGCACTCCACCTTCTCCTAGTGCCACCTTCTCAGGGACAGCGGGCTGAAGGACCTGTGCAGTGATGTCCCACTGTCTGCAGCGGTTGTTCCTGTCTTCCTCTTCTTCAGATCCTTTTGGGAATTTGTATAACTTTATTAAAATAAGCTACCTCAAACATTCAAAGACTTTGGCAGAGAACTGTACACAGAATTGCATTTAATTAATTGAATGCGTCTTAGACTTTGTGTTTGTGATGTTTAATATTTTTATTTTGTGTCCTTAGACATATTTCCTATTTTTTTTACTAAGTTTTGTCTAAAATTGCTCTTAGCTTTTCCTTTTTCTTTTAATGGTTTTATTCTGTTTGCAGTATTAATTCTCCAGACTCTCTCTCTCTGTGTATGTGGCTTATGAACATAGTTTATACCTCGAATTGCAGACTTAGTTGAACTTTCATCTTTTGATATGCTACGTTCTTAGCTTTTGTTGTTTTGGGGAAACTGCAGTTTCAGATTTATTTCCTTTTTGATATTGTGGAAATTATTGGCACATTTATAGTTATATAGTTATGCACTATATTGACTTAAGACCTTATCTGTATTTAGTACCAATAGTTTGTGCTAAAATTGACCTTCTGACAACTTCTAAATATAATATAGACACTACAGAAATCAAACTTTTATTTGTTTTGAATGTGCCATTTTCTAGTCTCCAAATACTACCCCAATTACTACAGTGACTTTCCTGATTAGCATTACAAATCTGTCTTTACTTTTCTGCTTAGGTCGTAGACCATAACAACTTACTTGGAAGGGTCTGTGACAATACAACCCTGTTACCCATTAGATCGATTTCTAATAAAGTCTGGATTAGACTGAGAATAGACACATTAGTCCAGAAGGCGAGCTTCAGAGCTGACTATCAAGTTGGTAAGGACACTTCTTTCTTTTTTTCTTGTGTGTTCACGCATGCATGTCATATGCCTGTACGTGTGTGTGTGTGTGTGTGTGTGTGTGTGTATGGTGCCCATAGAGGTCAGGGCATTGAGGTTGAATCTCTTTTTCAATTCCCTTCCACCTTTTTGAGATAGGGTCCCTCCCTGAACCTAGGATTCTTTGATTCAGCTGGATTGGCTGCACAGTGAGCTCTAGAAAGCCATCTATCCCTGTGCTCTCCCATCCCCCACCAACCTAGTGCTGGGATTGCAGACACCCACAATTGTACCCAGTTTCATGGGTGCTGGAGATCAGAATTCATACACATGCAGCAAGCATTTTATTGACTAAGCCATGTTTCATCTCTATCTCTTTTTAAATTATTTTATGTGAGTGGTCTTTTTGTCTATCTGAATGTCTGGGCACAGCATGTGTGCCTGATGCCCTCAGAGGCCAGGAGAGGTGACAGATTCCCTGGGACTTGCGTTGAAACTGGTCATAAGCTGACATATGGGTGCTGGGAATCTAACTCAGATCCTCTGGAAGAGCAGCCAGTGCTCTTAAACTGCTCAGCCATCTCTCCAGCCCCTTGACGGTCCTTTTCTTTGCTTGTTTTTTAAATGTCCAATTTACATTATTCTAACTTTTTAATTTTTGATTTATCTTAGTTAATATATTCCTCTAACAGTGTCACATTCTGCTGTTTCTTAGGCAGAGTTAGAGCTGTAATGAAGCTGGTCACGAATTCTTTAATTCTGAGCAAATATGGTTCTCATTTTCCATTTCTAGCTTGTGGGGGTGAGTTAACAGGAGAAGGCGTCATTCGATCACCGTTTCATCCTAATGCCTATCCCGGACAAAGAACCTGTAGGTGGACCATCTCCCAACCCCAAAGACAGATTGTTCTCCTCAATTTCACTGACTTCCAGATTGGAAGTTCTACCTCCTGTGACACTGATTACCTTGAGGTAAGAGTGAAATATCATTGAGTTCTACCAAAGTACCTATATGCTGCGTATACAAAAAGGACTGTTGCTTGGACAGACCAATACTACGTAATAGAACCCAGCACGTATATGGTTATATACCATGATGAAGGGAAATTTTTACAAATATGTGTAGAATATTATTGTGTCCTAAAAATCAGTGAGTATTATAGTACAGAATATAATAGTATCACTAAAGTTAAAGACAATGTATTCGCTCAATAAAATGTACAAAAGCACTTGACAGAATCTACCTGCTCCTTATAATAAAAACAGCTTTAAAACCTGTGGCAAGAGGAACCTTCTTAATATGATATAAGGCACCAATAGACATGTAGATGCCATCCTACAGAGTCATGGAGGTGCTAACCGCTTCTCCTTGGTGATTGGCTGAAAGGCAGGCATGTCATCTCATCGCTTCTTTTCATCATCATGCTGGAAATTCCCACGAGAGTGATGATGCAAGAATAAAACGCACCCTGAATCGAAAGCAAGAAATACGAGTTGTTCTCCTCACGGTCCCCAAAAGAGACTGACTCTGCAGCCCGTCCCCCACTCTTGCTTATGGATTGCCGGTAGCTTCAACACAGGGGCGACAGTTTTCCAAAATGGATATTTAATAAACATTAACTTGGATATATCTATTTTTCCCTAGATTGGTGCTAGTTCTGTCTTGGGATCTTCTGAAAATGAGAAGTTCTGTGGCACAAACATCCCATCATTTGTCACATCTGTGTACAATGTTCTTTACGTCACATTTGTGAAAAGTTCTTCCTTGGAAAATCGTGGCTTCACGGCTAAGTACAGTAGTGAGAATTTAGGTAGGAATATATCGATCGCTCTCCCTTTCATGCTGCTATCAGAATAAATTACCAGTGAAACTAGGCATGTTTGCCTATGTGTGTAAGGCTATGGATTCAATCCCCACTTCTGAGAACACAATTTCATTACAATAAGTGAATAACATAAAAATCAATTATTCTGTGAAAAATGATAAAGTACACTTAAAAACAAAGACTATATATTTTTTCAAAGACTATATTTTTAACAAATATTTATCAATAGTTATGTATCTATTAATAAAAGAGAAAGCTAAGTTATCGTAAATGGCAGATAAGAAGCAACAGTTTCCTTTCATTCTTTAAGCAATTATGATAAGCACCTTTTAATGTGGGACCCATGTAGCTCTTTCCATTAACTATTGTGATTATTGTTGTTGTTACTTCACCAGAATGTGGAGAAGTTCTCACAGAAGAAACAGGAACTATTGAAAGTCCTGGTTTTCCAAAGATCTACCCAAGTGGTGTAAATTGTACTTGGCATATAGTAGTCCCGCAAGGCAAAGTGATTCGCTTGGAATTCAACACATTTTACCTGGACTTCCATTACAACTGCACAAATGACTACCTGGAAGTCGATGACACTGTTGCTCAGCTCTCTCTCGGAAGGTGAGAATGCTTGGTTGTTTATGCTGGACTTTGAAGCATAGCATATATATATATATATATATGTATGTATATATATACATACATATATATATATATTGGTACATAGATTAACAAAGTCACTATTACATTATATCATTTTATATATATCTTCTCAGGTTTATTTTATAAATTGGCAACATATGTTGACCTTACATATAGTTAAATTTTGAAATAAGGTGCATGGAATAGTAAAATCTACATTACTGACAAGTACATTATTTAGTATAATCATCATCTCACTGGTAATAACATAAAATATCCACCATATATAAATATATATGATTTTCCATGCCTTCTAAGTCTATGTGATACAGTTACAGTTATTTTAATGTCTATTCGCAATCAGTGGTTATGTGATTACTTGATATGTGTTCGCTGATTATTCTCTCATTATGAGTTGCACTTTCCTGTTTCTTTTTGTCTTTGATATTTGATAGTCTGTGAAGAATTTTAAGTTCATGTATTCTTGTAAGAATGGTTTTGAATTTTTCCCCGTAATATTATTAAGTTACTTTCCAGTTTCCTTTTTAATGTATTTATTTTCTGTCCTTGAGAGTTTTTCCCCCTCATTTCCCCAGAGTTGCAGACATTTTAAGGCAGAGTTAGACCCAGCCTCTGCTATTATGTTTGTGTTATAAACATTTTCCTTTTAATTTAGTCTCTGCATTTCTTACTTCTGTTTCTCCAGCTTCTCACCCTCCTTTGCTTCTCACCTCAGTCATTCATTGTTGACTGAGGTTTCTGTCCCACCCAGTCCCACAGCCATTCAGTCCCTCCCCCCAAAAAATACACAGAGGTCTACATTGATCATAAACGGGGTGTTCTATTAGCTTAGGCTTCTTATTAACTAATTCTTACATCTTAAATTAGCTCATTATTCTTGTCTATGTGAGGCGTTCTCATCTTGCTTCCTCTGTGTCTGACTTCCTCTGTGACTACTGCAGACTGAGCCTTTCCTCTTCCCAGAATTCTCCTGTTCTGGTTGCCCTGCCTATACTTCCTATCTGGTTACTGGCCAATCAATGTTTTATTAAACCAGTACAACTGATAAGCCTTTATAGGACACAAGACTGTTGTCCTGCAGCATTTCACCCTTTTAGTTTTTCTTCTTTGTCTTAAAGTAAAATCTGGGTACTTTTTAACTATGACAGAAATACAATTCTTGCTGAGGAGATAAACTTTAAAGATTATGTTCCAGTTTGGGATAGATGGTTGTGTGTGCCCATGTACTTATTAATTTATCTGCCTTTAGTCTTATTAATATGGTAATTCTCTGTTGATACTAAAATGCTATTCTATACCAAACTTTTTAATTCTCATATTTTTCATTTTAAACATCTTAGCTTATATCTGTTCCATATTATATTTTTCTCTTCGGTTCCATTTTCCTAGCCTTTTCTTCTTATGCATGCTTCTCAAGATAAAATACCATGGCATAATGTCATTTACTCTAGTTGTGTTTTGGGTAGCTAGAAGAGACTTTCTGAGTAAAGTTCCTCTGTTCTGAAGGAGCGATGACATGGTTTACTAACTGCACCCTTACCTCTCCACAAGCTAGCTGCTTGAAGACAGTAGACAGCTTACACCAGAGCCCACTATCCAGACACTGGTTTCAAAGCCTATGTACATTATACTAAGTGACACAGGTGTTAAGAACTGTGTGAAGCAGGCAGAAAGTGTGACAGAACAGTCGAGCTATGTGCCCAATGTCATGATGTCCTGAGTGAAAGGACTGGCTAGGACTCGTGCTGGATGAGGTTAGCGTGCACCGATTCCCTTCAGGACAGGTCCATCAGTGGATTCCTCAGTGTGCTAACAGCAGGCGATTGCTGGCCTGCTTAACTTCCCATTTATGTCAAGGCACTCAGCTGGACACACAGCTCTTAGGGAATCGTGAGCAAGAGTATTGACGCTGTCACTGAAATACATTTGGTTTCAAGGTTGATAGGAAATAGATACAACCTTCTTTAAATGTACAAAATTTTGGCATATTGGTTCAAATATACTAACCGTTTAAAAATCTGTTTATCTCTTCTTTTTCGTTTAAAACAGATATTGTGGAAAATCCATTCCCCCTTCTCTTATTAGCAGTTCCCATTCAATAAAGCTGACGTTTGTGTCTGACTCTGCTGTTGCCCACGAAGGATTTTCAGTAACCTATAAAACGGTTAATGCATCTTCAGGTAATAGTTTCTCCATTGCAAAGTAGATCTAATGTCTAGTCTCTGGAATAAGGTATAAAGCATAAAGACAACACAACCTTCTTAAAAACAGGGCAATGCTGCTACCCGAGCTGTGTGCCCTTTAGGGGTTCTAGGCCTTCAGTTTGATTACGTACTTAGAAAAATGCTTGACGGTGAAATTGGCATCCAGTACACTTCCACAGCAGGCACATGGTACCTCTACTTGCCAAGCATCCCATGGTTCAGGGGACTCTTCTGGGCCTGAACGTGCTTTTTCTGACAGTCTCATGCCGTCTTTGAGGGGCTATTTCTGTAGCCCTTAATCCTATAATAAATAAAGACAAAGAGGAAGTCTTCCCTGGCCAGTTTTTCACTTCCTTCTCCTCCAAGGAGTTTGGTCACTGTCCTTTGATTCAGGCAGTAGTTCCACTTCTGTGTTCTGGAAGCAGGACTTTAGAAATTCAGAGTACCAGAGACTTGTATATGTTCATTGCCTGCAGAACTACTCTAGCAGCGAGCCCATTACCTAGCTCAAGCACATGGGCTCTAAAGCCCAAGGATTTAAAGTATAGTGTGTTATCTTGTGTAATTGACATTCTCACTAGGTCTTATTTAGATGGTTAACAGCCAAAGACCAAAGTGGATTTCTCAGGAAATTACAGCATGTGCACAATTTTCCATACTTCTGTAGTTTTATCTCTCTCATATGCTTAGCCCTAAACCACACCGAATATTAGATTTGGAGTAAGTCAGTTGAACTTTGGGGGATGCAGTTTTCTCATCTGTGTAATTAAAAGATTATATCTGATGATTTTTGAAATGTTTTCTGGTTCTAGTCCTCTATGAACATAATTTTAATTTGCTGCATGAATAAGCTAGTTGTATCTTAAATAACATGTAATTCTGGAAGTGCCTCCTGAAAATATCATGGGGATCTTTGTAATAGTATACAAAATGAAACACAGCTCTGTGATGACTGAAATGATCGTGTTAACACTACCCGAGCTTGGAAGGCAATATGAAGGGAAGAGACAGCCAAGAGCCGTTAACATAACCTGGGGAGTTTCATTAAAACTTAATGAAATTGTTTAGAAAGATAAGATGCAAGTAGAACTGGACAAAGTGGCAGGTGAGCTAGACAGGAAGGAAAACTGATGTAGAGGTCAGAGTTTGGAGTATGCTCAATTACAGCATATGTTCAGATTACATGGCTGGGTTCAATCTCTCCCAAACCCTCTAACACAGAAGAACAAAGGAAAAGGAAGAAATGAGAGAGTAGAAAAACAAAGTGCTGAAACAGGAGACACTGTAGGAGCAACTGCAAAGACCCTCCGCCCTGCTTCCCTGTGTATTAGTCATTACTCCAGCCCCCAGCCCCCTTGGTCCAGACAGAGCTGAAGTCCCAGAAAAGGGAGTAGCATATCCTCTCTGCCTCTTGACTGTTCACTGCGTGTCTGCCTTTTGCTGGATGAACTCATAGGACTGGTTAACACAGTCCCATCATTTGAAATAGCAGTCAAATGACAGGACCCAGAAGGTCATATGGGCGACTGGATTGCATGTGTTGCTGAGGTTGGCCCTGTGGTATGTCTCAGGGCACAGCTCAGGCAGGAGGACTGGAATGGAGGTTAAGTGGGTGATGGTCAG
Organism: Microtus ochrogaster; assembly: GCF_000317375.1. Lineage (NCBI taxonomy): Eukaryota > Metazoa > Chordata > Mammalia > Rodentia > Cricetidae > Microtus > Microtus ochrogaster. Next base: position 1,607,162 of record NC_022018.1, on the reverse strand, counting down.
GCAGTTGGCCAATGCTCTCAGGAGCCTGGATGAAATGAGCTACTGGCTAGAAGAACAGAAGTGAGAACACCCCTTTCAGGCAGAATCTTTTTCTGGGTGTTTTCTGTAGCCTGAAATCATGTCAGATAAAAAAACCAGAGGACACCCAATCACTGTCCTGGGACCTATTTTATTCTTCTGGCAGACATTATTTTAGAGTGATTAGGATGGTCTGGACTACTGATGTCTAGTTTCTTAGCACAGCCCATGGACATTTTCCCTAAATCTGTCCTGCCTTCATTTGGTGGAGTCAAAGTTTTCTGGTTTGAATTCAGTTAGACTTCCATCTGTAGTCCCCACCATAAGGCTATGATGTCAGCCCTTAAATATGTGTTTGGGAGGAAGGAGATCCACTTCTTGTTCGAGCTCTGACTCCTCCCTAAACATTCGCAGAAGCTCTCATTCAAATGTGCCTGGGGAGATTTAAAAAAAAAAAGACACAACAAAAATAACAATGTTGGGTAGAAACTCATAAGAACCCCTTGCCACGGATTATAACTTCCAGCATTTACTAACACGAAGTAGAAAATACCTGAATATTGAGATAATATCATTGGTATACTTTACCATTTAAGTTATAATTGTATCCTATTAACAGCTATTACCTATCCACTGATTAAATATAGAACTAATAAGAAAAAAACTTTGTAAGTATAAATAAGAAATGAACTTAAATTTTAAGAATAAATAATATCTAACAATTATTCCATTATTTTTCAAATTAATTACTGATTCATTCATTAAAAATGGAGAGTTGAAGCGGGCAGTGGGGGCACCCACCTTTAATCCTAGCCCCGGGGAGGCAGAGGCAGGCGGATCTCTGTTAGTTCAAGACCAGCCTGGCTGCAGGACAGCTAGGGCTGTTACAAGAAAAACACTGTCTTGAAACAAACAAACAAAAAAGTGGATCTGAACAAAAACAAAGCAAAAGATTGGAAAGTATCAGTTACCATATAAAGTTAGGCATTGCTTCACGAAATCTGTCTAAATATCATGTAGGCAGGATTAAATTTTATTTTTATGCTGTTTCAAGAAAGTACAAAGCAAAGTCTACCTCAGTTTATCTTTGCATGAGGGAGATGTTTATGGTAATTTACATAAATTAGAAAAATTGTAACACTTTTAGGACCAAAACTTTACTCTGTCAAAAAATATATAACTATGTCTGCCACATAGTTAAGATTTAGGATTTGGCTGCATCTGAAATTTTAAAAGACATTATTTCAAAATGAAAGCGATCTTTGATCTTTACAAAATACTATTGGAACTCAAGTGCAGGAGCACAAATTAACGCATTGTACATTACAGGACGTATGCAGATGTGTACTGTTTCTCATTTTTCTCTCTCTTTCTTTTCACAGTGTGCTTTGAAGAGTATACAGATAGTTTTGGGGACCTCACCTCCCCGAACTACCCTAATAAGTACCCCAATAACTTGGATTGCGTCTACAGGATCACAGTGGGATTCAATGAACAGATTGAACTGGAATTTACAAACTTTAACTTGGAGGATAGCTGGGGGCAACTGTGCTACGATTTTGTGGAAATTAGGTATGGGCTTTTCCTTCATATTAACCTTTATTTTCATCAATCTTCTCAGAAAAGATTAAAGGGAACATGGAAAGTTTTGTAAAATTATCTTACAAGTCCTTTATTATAACACATAAAATTTGTCTTTTTAAACATGATATTCAAGAAAAGGAGAAATTGTATAAGATTTGGTGGTTATTCAAGATTTTACTTTCTTGACTTAAATTACATTTATATGTATGTGTGTGAGTATGGTTATGTGCGTGTAAGTGCAGCGTCTGTGAAGGATGTTGGATCCTCTGGAGTTGCAGGTGTTTGTGAGCTACGTGTTAAGAATATTGGAAATTAGACTCTGGTCCTCTGTGAGAGCAGTAAGTAATCTTCACTGCTGAGCCATCTTCTCGGCCCTCTGATAGTTATTTCAAATTCTTATATTAGGAAGATTTTGCAATAAGTTTCAGCTTTATTTAAACAAAGGAAACTGGTGGACTACTACTCTCAAATGTGATGCACCTATTGCTGACATCTAGTTCCATTCCCATTGCTGAGAAGAATGTCTTGACCCAAAAAGACATAGGTGAGGAAGGTTTTGTTGTAGCCCACGATTTCAGGATCCAGTCTGTCATAGTAGGGGAGCAAGGTGCCAGGAACTCAGTCCCATCATACCCACAGTCAGGAACAAAAAGAAATAAGTGCATGCACGCTTCTTGCTAGCTTGCTTAATTTCTTGTGCTCAGCTCTGTTTTTCTATCTCATATAGTTCAGGAATGATGGAATGATGTTGCCTAGAGTGGGCTGATTCTTCCCACATTCTTAATTTGATTAAGACATCATCCACACAGCCATGGCCACAGGCCAACCCAGTAGCCTCAATGAGATTCCTATCCCAGTTGATTCTAGGTTGTGTCAAGTTGATCATCAGCATCTACGTCCCTAGTCAAGTACCTTCATTCTTTATGTAAGATCAGTCTAAGGTTGTGGGTCTTTGCTGTCCATTTAATCTTATTATATCACTAAAACCATTTGTATAATAGCAACCTTATCTTGTTTTTAAATAACAAAAATCTAGAATTGGGGATTTCAGTGCTTGACATTTTATTTTACTGTTTGCATTTTAAACAAGTGTAATTTAAAAAAATATATCACTGGCAATTGTATATTAGTATCTATCTGTCTATCTATCTATCTTCTTCTATCATTACATCAAGTAATATTAGACTGATTATTTTGGCAAGCAATTGTATACAATATTTACCTGTCATTTTCAAAGTGTTAGAATCTTTTAACACTTTATAATAAATTTTATTCTTTGCTATAAAGTAAGATAATACATTAATAAATTATAACTGAACCATATCATGCTAAACTAACATAATTTCATTTGAGGGGAGGGGGTTTAAGAGTGTCAGTATATAGCCTGAGGTGGTTCAGAATTCACTAGATAGTCCAGGCTTCCCCCAAACTCACAGAAATCCTCCTGACTCAGCCTACTGAGTGCTATGCTTATAGCTGTGAACTTTCACGCTCAGCTTGTTTTTTTTTAACTTATAAGAACTAAGCACTTGGCATTAACAGTCAATAAATCATCCTTTAAGAAAATACCTATAGATTTAAAATGCCCCAAACTTCTTAGGAAAGTAACTATTTCTACAATTGTCTCAAATATTACAAATATATTACATCTTGAAGACTTGAAATCTTGAAGATTTCAAAATCAGTAAGATGTAAGTAATATTTCTTTCTAAAAATGAAAAGTATTGGTTTATACTGTAGATAACTGGTTCCATATTCTGTATTCTCTTATCTACTTGCCAGAAGCTTTGAGAAGGTGAATCTCAAATACAGCCTCTCTGCAGCTGGTATAAAGATGCCATCGAAGCCATAAATAATAGATATACTTTATTAAGTCATTCATCTCCTAGTCAGTGAAGGACTAAGGCCTGAGAACTTGAAATTGTGTTTTTTAAAGTAGTGTTTAGGAGATGCTAGCTGAGGAAATCAGCCACTCATCTGTATCCCCATACTTTGAATTTGTTGTGTTTATTGAATGCTGCAGTCAAACTGTAACTTAATCCATTTTTATTTCTCTTCCTGTCACAGAGATGGAGGCTTCGAAACTTCACCACTCCTTGGACATTACTGTGGCTCAGTTTTGCCCCCTAAAATCATCTCTCAGAGCAACAAGCTGTGGCTAAAGTTTAAGACTGACAGAGTGCAAACATATAAAGGTTTCTTAGCTCACTGGGACACAGCATCAACAGGTAAATAGCAAAGACCCGACTTTTTACTAGAGAAACCAAGTTGATTGGTTTCTTCATTGTCGTGCTGACACCACCTGCCAATTTTCCTAGTTAACTTTTTATCATTCTTTACAATAAATTTAATGTCACAAATGTTTTTGGAATAACAGTAGCATATATTTTGAAGGAAGAGGAAAGTTCTAGTTCCCAGGAAATTTCGCCAAGTTGCTCATCTTGACTAGAAAAATGAAAGTCCATTTTGGGAAGTCGAGCTTTAGCTGATCTCCTGTCCTGTGACATTTTAAAAGAGGAGCACATTTGGGTGTGATGGTGAATTCCTATCATCCAGCTCCAGAGAGGCAGTGGTGGGAGAATCCCAAGTTTGAGGCCAGCCTGGTCTACATAATGAGTTCTTATCTCTAAAACCCAAAAGCTTGAGATGTGAGATTTGGTGATAGAGCTCTTGCTTAGCATGTGTGGGCTCCATCCCCAGTACTGGAGAAGTCAGAATACAAAGAAGACCAGAATAGCAGCAGGATGATGTAGCCCAGGTTAATCTCGCATGAAGAAAAGGCCACATCTCACTCACTGTTTCCCCTCTGTAGGCTGTGGAGGCAATCTCACCAGCCCCACGGGGTTGTTCACATCCCCCAACTACCCGATGCCCTACTACCACAGCTCTGAGTGCTACTGGCAACTGGAAGCCAGCCACGGCAGCCCTTTCCAGCTGGAATTCCAAGACTTCCACGTGGAGCCTCACCCCAACTGCTCTCTGGATTACTTGGCTGTATGTACAATGAGTCTCTGAGCCCTTGGATGCTCCTCTCTTACTCAGTGCAAAGATGCACTTAAAAATGTTCTTAAGATTCCAAAAGCAGCAGGATGTAAGAGGAGCGTTCACATAAAAGAGTCAAACAAAGTAAACCCTGAAAGAAATGTGGTAAAAATGACAATCTTCTACATGGAAGGCATGTTGAACATTAATTATTTGAGGTATTTTACTATAAGCTGTAAAGATTTGGTAAAAAAAAATATCCTGAGTAGTTATGGGCTTTATGCCAATCATAACCTACATGACTTTGTGGCTGTGTTGAAAACTTGCAATTCCCTGAACCACTGCAGTGAATTAGAGGAGTAAACCCATGTAGCTGTGTCTTTACCAGTTCCTGCTCTTTACCATGCTCCTCTAGAATCCTGTAAAGAAAATGGGCTGAAGTTTCACAAATTACACATTTTGTAATCAAAAACCAACAACGCATATCAGTTATGGTCTCAAGGTTTGCACTGATCTTCCATTTTGCGCGTTCAGATTTCAGTCGCAGTCCACTTCCTTACTGTCATGCATTGCCCTTTATTGCTCAAATTTAGAGACACGTTGATAAAATTGAGGACTGTTCTTTTGTTAAAACATACATATATTTTGTCTTCACTTCTTTCCTGCAAAGTCCTTTACGTTCAGAGCCTTGACTGTCTGATGTGCACAATGTCTTCCTAAAGGTGTACGATGGTCCGAGTACCAGCTCCCGTATGATAAATAAACTCTGCGGAGACACAACACCAGCTCCTATCCGTTCCAGTAGAGATAGCGTATTGGTGAAACTCAGGACAGACGATGGTCAGCAAGGACGTGGCTTTAAAGTAAAATACTGGCAGAGTAAGTACAAATGCCAACAGCAGAGAACCCCCAGCAGACTCCAGACTTGGAAAAACAACCCAGAAAACATTTACCAGTGGCTTGAGCCTTGGAAATTAGTCTTGAGTTAGTGTGTAAAAACTGCGGAGTCATTGGAAGGAAAAACTACATACGTATTAGACACAATCTTATATCACTGAAGCATCTGGTAAACCAAGAAACTCAGCATAGATTTTCCTATGCAGAGATGGCTGTAGTTCAGTTGCAGGTCAAATAATGCTCTAAGACCTCCGTGTTTTCACTCATGTTGTGGGTCACCATCCTTTATTGAAACATTGGTCCGGTGATGAAAGCAGCCTCTCAGCCTAGGTTCTGTCCTCTGTCTTAGTTTTGTTAACTAGAGAAGCATGCATGGGGAAGATGCATTCTTCATTGTAGTCCGTATCTTCCCATTCCCTTTCTTTTCTGCTTCCTTCCCCTGGCAAACTGATTTCTACGTATGGCTTTGTTCTTCTGAAATTAATCATCATTTTATATGTAAACAGCTTCCTAATGCTCCATGAGGTGTCTATCTGTTTGATTGAACATGCAGCAATTCCTTTCATTTTGCTATTGTTTTGCCTTTATTTCTCTTGGTTATTATCGGGCTACTAAAGCCACTCTTTCTCTTTTTCTCCTTCTAGTAGTTTCTATACACAGGCTATCAGTCCTTACAGATAGAAGCAGGTGCTGGGGATGTGGATCAGTTGGCAAAGTGTTTGTTTAACATGAAGTTCTAAATTCATCTCCAGCACGTCTTAAATCGAAGTGTGGTGGCATGTGTGTAGGATCCTGGTATTTGAGAAGTGGAGGCAGGAGAATCAGAAGTTCAAAGTCATCCTGTGTAGCTAGTTCAGTGCTAGCCTGTATGATACAATATGAGATACTGCACCCCCCCAAAAAAAATTAAAACCACTTGTCATTTGAAATCGGAGAGTTTGCAGGCAGAGTGAGTTGTGAGACATGAGAGCCACCTGTGTGGGTTTGGGATACAGACTGTTGTGATTCCCGCTGCCTATGGGCTTACTCTCCCACACATACCTAAAGCAAAAATATTACTGAGAAATCCTCTGTTAACAAAAATGTAGCCTAAATATTTTCAGGAGAATCCAGCTGGTTCCTGTGCCTGCTACAGCAAAGGAAGAAGTGAAAGAGACCCAGTGCCTTTGCTGAGACTCGTGCAGACAGCTGTGTGTTCTGTTGTTGAGACTCATGCACACAGCTGTGTGTTCTGTTGTTGAGACTCATGCACACAGCTGTGTGTTCTGTTGTTGAGACTCGTGAAGACAGCTGTGTGTTCTATTGTCGAGACTCATGCAGACAGTTGTGTGTTCTAGCTGTTACTCATGAACCATCCACAAAGGCCATGTATTCCTAACTGTTGAGTTCAAAGATCAGATTGTTCATTTATTCCAAATGTTCGAGCTAGAAAACAGAAGCATAGACTGCTCACTGCATGTTTCTAAAACAGCAGAGAGATCAGAGTGGAGCCATGTTGTTTGTCCAACAATATATAGGAATTGGATGTCATTTTTATAATATAACTGTTCCATTCCCATGACATTTTGATGCTTCAATTAACCCAAATATTATTTTACATTATTCTAAATGGAGACTCCTTCAGCATAAAAATGGCATCCCATGCATACATATGCATTTATTAATCTAGAGTTAAAAGTAGGAAATCTTTGATATCTTCTTAAATAGGAATCTTATACACATCTCAAAGATGTGTGACATTTGTGGGAGTTCTTTTTAACACTCATGGCTGGTTTTTTTTTTTTTTCCTGTAGCATGTGACAATGTAGTAATCGTGAATAAAACCTATGGCATCTTGGAGAGCATAAACTACCCAAAGCCCTATGACAAGAATCTGCGTTGTAACTGGACCATCCAAGCAACAGCAGGCAACACTGTCAACTACACCTTTCTGGATTTAAGTGTGACTTCTCATAGAAACTGCTCTGAAGATTATTTAGAGGTAAGTGTTCTGAAGATCAGTAAATAATTCCATGTTCATATCAAGTAATAAATAAATAAATAGATTATGCTAGAAGTTCTTCATACTTTTCAGAATCAAATCTCTAATCATGCCGTGTGTATCTGTAATATATCAACTACTAGTGTTGATGGATGGGTGTGTTTTATATCTTTTACTGCATCATTTTAACTTTTGCTTAAAATTATTATCTTGCTTGTTGGTTTTATGTTCGATCTCTATACATAAGAGAAAAAGTTTGAATATTTTAATACCTACTTTTTCTGATACTAAGTATAATTTTTAATTTTAAAATTCAAGTTTGTTTAAGGCTATTTTCCATTTTCAAAATAGACATTTTGCTTGTCACAAAAGTAACCGCTTGTAATATTAATTCAAGCTTCTTTATGCAATCTTATACACTAGAAGCTGCTTTAGTACTAAATGTAGACTATGAGGCAATGTAAAATATGAGGTAACCTGATATTTTTATCATGGGAAATTTTACTTAAGAAAGTTGTTCTGATTCCTTGTACATGCAACTTTTAGGATTATAAACTTTAAAAATTAGGAAGACACTTATTTTGCTTATTTTAATATTAAACTCATTCAGGTAAACATAAATTTAGATCTTAGTTTATATTTTCATGGATTAAACAAAAATTTCATTTAAACAGTTGGCATATGTTTGACATCTATTTTCCATAGTTAATAACATCGCTTGTTGGGTCAACTGACATATCGCTTTTATTTCCCCCTTTGCATATATCATATGCTGCCGCTGTGTCCACATCTGCTTTCACTGGCAAACTTTCACAAAGTGTAGGGGACCCACTCTGATAATATAGTTCATTTTTTCCCAAGGTTTCCACAACTGTATGACTTAGTGTACTTTTTAAAGGATTATTAGTGAGGATGTAGCTAGTGGCAGGGTGCTTGCCTGGAATGTGCAAAGTCCCAGGTTCAATACCCATAGCAATCAAAGGAATTTGTGGTGTTTAGCAATCTCCCTGCAAAGACTTACAGGGTCAGCACTTATAAGCCTAGGCCATGTTCCTAGGGAAATAACCTTTGCAAACTTCTCTAACTCCCCTTCCCCAATCTTACCAAAAGACTAATGTAATTACATGTTGTTTGAGATCACCATGCCTTTTCCAAGTACTACATTAGCTTTAGAAACAGAGAACATCTCTTCTTTGAGAGACTTTTGCTTGAAGTCAAGAATATAAGGAGAGTCCTTTGTTTGGGGGAAAATTCTATTGGATTAACAACAACAACATCAAACGAAAACTTTATTCAAGTTGTGATGCATACCTGTAACCTTAGCACGTCGGAGCCGGGGGCAGGAGGATTATCAGCCTGAGGTCAACTGAGAAATAATAACAAAATTCTGTCACAGAAAAGCAGACCAGTCAAGCAAACACAAAACACCCCTCATTTTATATGTAGAAAAAAAAAGTATGTAGAAATAGTATTCTCACATTAGAAAGCCATATATGCTAGTTGCCCTAAGGAAAATATGATGCATTACACAGCAAATTTAAGGCATGAAGATGGAATGGCATTTTCCGTTGTTTGGCTTTCAGGCTTTAGAAACAGGGTCTTCTGTTGTAGGTCAGGTTAGCTTCAAACTTGCTGCATAGCCGAGGTTGGCCTTGAGAGTCTGTTTCAGCTGCCTCCACCACCGAAATGTTGGGATTATAGGTGTGTATCATGGCTGGCTTGACAAGAGTTTTAAGTCCACTTAACTTCCCCTCGAGTCAGGTGCCTCCAGGAGCTCAGGAACTACCCTCTTTCATTTGCATAACTTAATTATACTTTTCTTCACATATGAGACTTATGGTTTAGATAGCAAGTTTTATTAGTTAAGACTCTCATTCTGAACTCGTCTCTTCTTGAACTACCAGCTGTCTGATATGAACTTTGACCAAGTCCTTACTTTGCACAAATTTGAGGAACTGAGATTAAGTTATCACAGCCATATTTCATCTGTAATCTGATGGTAGCTATTAACTAATAAGAGAGAACTGAATTCCACAGTAATCATTTCATAAATTCCTACACATTCAGTACAGCCCGTCAGCTCTGAGCACAAATCAGAACATGCAACAAATGCCAACTGTTGAGTGTGCAATACACCCCGTGCTAAGTGGGCACCATGGCTGTAATCTGCGATGGTACAGTGCCAAGCGCTAAAGAGAAGAAGTGAATGCACTGGTCTCTAGTTGGGGGACAGAGTGGAGAGGAAACAAAATGAGCATTTCCGGGAACTATACCCCACTTCTTTGGACTTGCCTGTGGGTGCAACATCTCCTCGGGTAGTTTTTAGATGCGTTTGAAAACTCAAATAGGAGTACTTGTTGCAACAGCTACAGAACAGCTCGTGAGAGGCACCTTGTGATGGTGAGCCTGTTGTGTCCCGGGCATGTCTTTTCTCTTGTGCAACATTGATGGTGGAAGTACAGAAACACAGAATGAGAAACAGAAGTTCAGAAAAGCCTTCCAAAGAATGACAGTATTGCCAGAGGGAAGAGATCTTTTTCCATTGCTATAAGCCAATGGGGCAGGACCAGAGCCATGGCTGCAGAGGCTGCTCTATGATGGAAAATTAAAAATCCCAACCATTTAAGGAGAAAAAGTGACAAGCACAAAATCTCTAGCTTCCATTATTTTAATAACTTCTAGTTAAAGGTTTGCTTTGTTTTATTTTCTTTCCCTTCAAGTGATTCAGCCAATTCCCCAATGAGTGACACTTATTGGGCCCAGAAATTAGTTATTTTGAAGTAATATAACAGAAACTATAAAAAGACTGGGTTAGGTCCAGCTCAGACCTCACTGGGAAATGAATCTACCCCCAAACAAGGCACATTAGACTTAGAAATAGGATCTCAGTGTGAGCACGGGGCATTTGTTTAGGGAAGCTGGACACTGCCCATGCAGCTATGTGAGGTCAGTCTCAAGGAGTCAGTCCGTGTTTCGTAACGTGGTTTCATTTTTGTTCTGGGTGTTCATTTAGAAGACATTTCTAACAGGTGACCAGGGATACAGGGAGAAGCGGTAGGTAGATTTGGGAGAAATCAGCTCACTGATGCGTAAAACACCCCTGGCAGGTGTTAGAGGTGTTAAGTCAATGGAGGTGGGTGTGCTTAATGGTGAGAAGAGAACAGAGAAAGGAGGTTGTCTCAGTGGACCGAAGAGTGGGTTACCAAAGATGTGAGAGACTGCAGTCAGTGGTCAAGGCAGGTGAGGGCTGAGACGGTTCGCTGGAACATCAGCGGGATTGAGCAGCCCGTGTTGGGGATTAGCAGGACATAGCAGAGGGCCGTGGGGAGACGTAGAGCTTTGACTGGCTGCTTTGCCTCAAACCAGTACAGGAGGCCATGGCCTCTCTTCCCTAGTCCTCGCCTACATTTCCTTCACTGGTCCTCATGTGGCAAGCTCTCATGGGAGTTCCCCTCTGCATGTTCTTTATCTACATGCCAGAGTGTCCTAAATGTGGCCCCAGAACTGGACAGAACCTCACATTAACCTGGGCAGAGATGCCTTTCCTGAGAACATGCTATCTCCTTAATGTTTCTTGTATTATAGGTAGAAGGAGCATGAGGTTTATTAGCACCCAGGTTTTATATATATAAGACCTGTTATCTCCGAGCTGCTTTTTAGGTGAACTGCTATAGCTGATAAGCTTTGTAGCGTGTACATCTTACTTACCTTAGTTCATACAGTTTAAAAAGGTCCTGGAGGGCATTTCTCCTAGCGAGTTATGTTTAAATTTGTCTGGGAATTTCTTCACCTCATGACCCCCCTAAATCCACATTCAGTACTCTTTAGAACATTTTTCATTATCCATTACTTATGGGCATACAACTTCTTCAAAAATAATTGACAAAGAGTTGGAAGAGGGAGGAAATGGGAAGGATCTAGGAGGAAATGAAGGAAGGGAAAATGATCAAGAATATGAAAAAATAGTTTATTTTCAATAAAAAAATAGTTGATAAAAATGTCACATAGGATGGTACCTGTTTCAAGTACTCTCGTGCAGTGGCTTTAGTTTAAATGGATCTATTTGCTGAATATTTGGGGGCTATCGCTATTTAAACACCCAGGTTATAATAATAGCTACTATTTGCTAAGCAATATTATAGCTGGGTAACACAGGAAACATTGTTCTCATTTTACAGGTAGGAAAAGTTATATAGATGTGAGTTTCCCATAGCTAAAAATAACAGTAACAAGAAGCAAGGATGCTGAAGCCCAGGTGCTGTGCCTTGGGCCAGTGCCACTGGCTGTAGCGCTTCTCCATACACCATAAATTCTCTTTTACAGCTTCGTTGCCTTCACAGAAATCATGAGGGAATGTCCATGGGTCCCTCATGGTTCTGACACTATTTTTCAAGAGGATACTGTTCCACCATGTCCTCTTCACAGAAATTGCCTTTTACTAAAATAACCATAATTTATTTGTATATGCTAAAAATTATTTTCAGTTTCTGATTTAGGATATTAGCTGAAATTCTTGTCATTCTTATCTATGAGATTTCCAAACAAACGTTTTTATATTTTGCAAACTGAAAGACATTTCCCATAGAACTTGGATGTTTCTTCTAGCATTCGTTTCTCTGTGTTATAGTCACCACAGGTACATCTCACATACAGAAAGACAAGAGAAAGGATTAGGAATGTTTGTTGTAGGATTGCAGTTTGAGGGGCATAGGCCACACAGAAGAAGCCGAGAGTCCAGGAAATGCCCAAGAGTGAACTCTCCACCATCACTCCTCTGGGAAGCTCTGTTACTTCTCCATGACTGCTTCTCTCCAGCCCCACTTATCTCCAAAAGCTTCACAGAGTTTCCACATCCTTGTCCTTGCAGCTTCGACACGCACGCTGAAGCCAGGACTGTGCAGAAGGTACTAACCTAAATCAGTGGCTCACGTTTATAATGTAGCAGCCAAGGTGTGGGTCCAGCTTCCACACGCATGGGCAGCTCTCGAGGTGGTGTGAGCAGCCCTCTTCACATGTGACATCTGTAAGCAAGGGCAAATACTCTGAGCAGGGAGAGTCATAATTCTGCTGCCATCCCAAAATATTTTACGACAACCAAGAATCCACCGAAATGACAGATTATTTCTGTAATGAGTAGGTATTGCAGACTAGGGTTCGCTTACTCCTGGAAAGATTCATTAAGAATCTGACCTGTCTCCTGAACTGAAATTCTATGTCTCTTCCTCCAGTTTCAGAATCAAACTCCCATCTGTCTCTCCTGTGTCCTTATCTGAAGACATTGCCTACCCAAATGAGTCATCCTCTTCTTACCCTGATCATAGCTTTGAATGCCGGGAGCCTTTTCCTAGAGACTCCAGCATTTGGCTGATTTGTATGCATACTCATAAGGAGACTCAGAGACCAACTTCATAGGTTGGTCACTTTCTTCAGAGGTTTTCCTTTTTGCTAACTCTCTGCTCCCATGTCATTTCTGACTCACAGGAATAATTTAATAATTAATTTAATTAATAATTAAACTTAATTTTTAATAATCTGTCACTTACTTTGAATTTTCTTTTTCCTTTCTGTTCCTCCCCTTTAAAAATTTATTCTTTCTTTCTTGACCTAGCTTGAGATAGATAGCCTTCTATCTCACTGTGGAATAAGCATCACTCAAACCTTAGGTTTACAATTGATGTATTCAGCTATTCTCAGTCCTCACAAACAGTTTGTCACTTCCATAACAATAACTACTCCTTCACAGCAACAGTAAATCCAGAAGAGCACTTGTCTTCCCTTTCTGAGAAACAAGCATGCAAATAATTCAGCAAATTCTATGGTTTTGTCAAAACAAGATATCCCACATGTCAAAACAAGTGCTCCCATGGCTGATTGGGCTTCCAATCGCCATTTCTGTGGATGATTTGGGTGCAGCAGTGTGTTGACAGGTTTCTTTTTGTATAGGCATCTTTGCCGCTCTTGTCTTTGTCTTGGGGTTTCTATTGCTGTAATGAAAGACTGACCAAAACAACTTGGAAGGAAAGAGGGTTTTTGGCTTATGCTTCCATAGCACTGTTTGTCACTAAGGAAGTCAGGACAAGACAAGATCCCGGAGGCAGGATCTGGTTGTAGAGGCCAGGAAGGGTACCACTTACTGGCTTGCTCAGCCTGCTTCCTTATAGAACCCAGCCCAGGGATGACACCACTCACAATGTGCTGGGCCTTTCCCCATCCATCACTAATTAAGAAAACGCCTTATGGTCAGATGTGAGGGAGACATTTTCTCAATCAAGGCTTCTTCTTTTCAGATAGCCGTAGCTTGTGTCAAGCTGACACACAGCTGACCAGCACAGTCTTCCATCCCATCCTCTCCTCCCTTTCTGAACCTTTTCACTGGAAGTTTCAGATTCTTCCTGCTGATGCCAGTGCCTTCTGTCAAACACATTTCCCTCCAGTGTGTAAAATCTCTTTCATCTTTTGCCAAACCCTTGCTGATGTCATCCTGCTCACCAGATGTTCATATCTTATTCTTCACTCTCCTGTCCTCTTTTCAACTGCGAAATAACCACTATACCCTGGGAACTTTCAATTGCAAAATAATGCCTTTAGTTAAAGAATGGATTAAAGAACTCATCATCAATGTCCCGAGTCCTCCATATTCCCTGTATCTCTGTTCTGAGCAAAAGTTCCCATCCCGCAACTGTGAATCCCATGATTTTTTGTAATTACCCAATACAGTGTTACTGTATCTGTAGAGGACTCACATAGACTTGCTGGTACTTCATGCAACAAGAGTTTATTTCTCAATCACATCAGAGTCATTGCCGGTATTCTTAGTTTTCCATATAGTGATTCATGAGCACAGCTAGCAGGGAAGATGGTTCACGGTAACCACAGAAGCTGGTAGATGATTCACAAACAGGAGCTTTGTGTTGTAGTGAATTAGGAAAATGCTGAGTTAGACACAATTTGGTGGGTTGGTTATTTTGCTTTTTGCTGGCTGTGTTACTTCTTCAAGCTATCTGAATATGTGTAGGGTTTTTCTGAGCCAGAGTTGGCCTTGAACTCCTAATTCTCTTGTCTCGGCCTCCGGAGTGTTGAGATTACAGGTAAGCCACACCATGCTAGTTTGAGATCAACATTTTTAAAAGATGATTCTGTTAATCGAATAACATAGAGAGTCTGGTTAACTGAATAAATAACATGGAGATTCTTTAAGGGGCTTGATGTGGAAAGTGAGAGCAATTGGGCCAACTCTTGTACTGCTGTGGAGGAAGAATGTTCAAGTTGAGGAATTTTAAGAACACTCTGGAAATACTTTCTTGACTCCTTCCCCCATACTCCTGGAGCTGAACAATCATTCTTGGCCATTCCAAGTCTTCTCAGGACATTTGAAAACCATGCTTTCCACCCTTATTACAAAACATTTTCTTGAAAATTCCACCTGTGTTTCTCCAGTTGACTGGCAGCTCAGCCTAATGAGGTCTGTCTTTCTACCCAAGCCCAGGGTTGGGCAGTTCGGCAACTCCCACAGTTCATGTGAGCCGCTTTCAATGTCCATGTCCTCGTATTCCATATACTCAGTTCTGGTTAGGACTTTGGCTTCTCTTTCTTTCTTGGAATCTGTTTAAAGGCAAAATTATTTATCCAGTTCAAGTTTTTTTTTCATAACTTCTCCAACAAGGGAAGTAAAAAAAAAATGTTTGTATTTGCCCATCATTGTCAGTCACATGACTACATAACTGCTTCCACACAGGACTCCAGAACAATTGCTCAGTACTCAGAATTCTGGTTTCAAGAAAAATAATAGTCTTCCTTATTTCTCCATGAAACATGTAATTGGAAAGAGTTCTTTCTTGTGCTGTTGAGAAACCCATTATCAGAATCAAATCTGTTTAAGCACACTTAATCCAATTAGGTTAAACTGCTGATTGCTATGGCACATTAAGAATAAAGCACAGTGCTCTTCAAATATTGCTTGGCCAGAGATGACCCACAGATTTGGGGCCCATGGCTGTCCTGCTCAGTCCTTTCTGTTAAAAACCATGCTGTTGTTCTCTATAATCCTTTAACAGAGAATGAGGACTTTTCTACATCTTAAGACTTGTTTTTAGAAAAAAAAAATTGGTGAAGGAAGCAACAACATTTTTCCTTGAATAGTTGATGAATTTCATGATTCTGCCTTATTAAACCTGCACACATCTCGACTTGTAGATTTCTACAGTAGAGATGAAAATACTGTCTTCATCCTGGAGATGCTAGGCATTTTAACCTAGAATAATGCATGGTAGAGAATGCAAGCCCGTGAACAGGGCATTGTTATTCCAGCATGAACAGAATCCCACAGCATGCTGTTTGCCCTCAGGAGCCTTTTGCACCAAGTAAAACACTGTAGTTGAGACCCGAGGGTTTGTTTCAGTTACTAAAGTGTGTGTCATGCAAGCATGGGGACCTGAGTTCAGAGTCCTCTACAGAAAGCTGGGTGTGACATCACCCCTCGCATCTCTGTAACCCAGTGCTAGGGGATAGGGGTGTGGAAACAGAAGAGCCCCTGAATCTGGCCAGCCAGCCTCATTAAACTGGGGAGAAACTTTGTCTCAAAAACTAGAGAGCAATTAAAGCACCCAGTGTTGATCTCTGGCCTCCACCCAGCAGCACACATATGGACTGAGACCCACAAGTTCACAGAAACACCCTACACACATAAATACTTGCTACCCACCCCACAGGCTAGAGTCTTCAGGACAGTGTTCCCAACTCTCCTGCACTAGTTGGACACAGTGTCCCCATGTGTGGAGACCAGGGCTCCCCCTCTCTGCCTCTAGGCCTTCTTAAAAAAGGCCACAGGCCTCCTCTGTCTAAATCTGATCAGCCTGGTAATAAAACTCACGCTTTCTAGTTAGAGCAAAGCAGAGAAGCAAAGGAGTTTCTGTGTGTGCAGCAACGGGTCTGTCTTTGATCTGGAGGCTTCTCCTTGCACACTTCCTGAGCAGATGAGTCACACTTCCTAAAACTGTCCCCTAGAGGAAGTCCGCTTCTAGGACCTTAGCAGTCTGCTTATAGTTCAGAGCAGCTTCTAGGCCACCTGCCACTTGCTTGTGAGTGTAAGGAGAAGCTGTATGCAGTCATTTGGTTTTCTTCATGAAGCCAGCAGTGAGATTCTAGCAGTCCACTAAGATAATCGACCTTCAGAACTGTGAGTTCAGCGACAAGGCTGGACTCTCTTAAGTCACAAAACAGTCCAAGACACATCTTACACAAATGCTGATTCCTGAGTTGTCTGGGTAAAATGTGATTTGTTTTTTAATTTTAAAAATTAAAAAAGATCTCTATTTTAATGTGATCCAGATTTTTGGGGGGTAGGGAATGGTGTCAGGTGGCATACACCTATAATCCTAGCCCTTCAGAGACTGAGACAGAAGGATCAGATTAAGGACAGACTGCTACATAAAACCTGTCTTTAGCGAATGGGGGGAATTCTGCTCTTTTCTGACCATCCCCATGATTAATAATTTACAAGTGATTAATTTGCTATACTTGATGCAGAGTCACCGGTCCCCAAAAGACAGCCAGCCCTTGAGTTCAAAAGAGCTATGATTTCTGTGCTCCATGTCCTCTCAGATTTGAAGCGGGAGCAGGAGATACAGATGAGTAAGAACCAAACCCATCAATTTCCTCAGCTACCTCTAAGCCACTTAGAAATCTTTTCATGTGCTCACAACTTGAAATTATTACCCACAACAGATCCCTCTTGCTACATCCCAGAGACATCTGCTACCAGGCTTGCAGGCACACTGCACGGGTAGGACCATATTTGCAGGCACACAGCACAGAGAGGACCATCTTTGCAGGCACACAGCACAGAGAGGACCATGTTTGCAGGCACACAGCACAGAGAGGACCATGTTTGCAGGCACACTGCACAGAGAGGACCATGTTTGCAGGAACAAAGCACAGAGAAGGCCATGTTTGCAGGAACAATGCACAAAGAAGGCCATGTTTGCAGGCACATTACTGCAGAGTAGGAAGGTGCAGGTCACAGACTGAGTTTCAAATATTATGAATCCCAGTTGTGGATTTTTGTTTACTTTTTAAAATGAGGCAGATTTCCAATTGCAGCATTATAGGTATCATAATATAGACATACATGCATACATTATCTTTTTTAGTTGGTATGCAGGATAACCACTGCATCTTCACATCCATTATAACCTATCTTGCAGGACCCTCCCCATTGCTCCCTCTGCTTTCATTTCTCATGCTAAAATATGCAATGATATTTTAATTTCAGTGCCTATTTAACAGGCTTCCTCTTTCTGCTGTGGCAACTTGTGGGAAGAGGCAGATGCAAGCTCCTTAGGCCTCTGAGGCTCAGGGCTCTAAGATTTCATGTTTTTCCATCAACTAGACTTTTCTCTGTCCCAGAGTCCATCTGCAGCAGATGCAGAGACTTTTGGAAGACACAATAATTTATTTTTAGAGCATCTAGTGTTTCACTATGACAAAACAATTGGCAGAGGAAGGCCGCAGCTATGGAATTAACTGTTTATATAGTCACGAGAGAGTATTCAAAACCTTTCCCTTCCCCCACTCACTGCTCCATCAGCTGCTATAAAATCAATATTCATAGAAAGCCTTTAGTCCTGGGGCTTCTGATTTTTTAATGAAGAATTACAATAATTAATAATAAAAACTTACTGCAGAAAAAGAAATACTTGGGATCAACATGGTTTGAAGATGTTGCTGGAACAGATTACTTTCCATAACATTATTTTAGAATAGCAATGCTGATGTTTGATCCTGAGTGCAGAAGAGAGATATGGAAATAGCAGAATATTTTTAGAGGGCCAGCTGGGTGTCTGACAACTGAGAGGAGTGTGGAATTCTAGCATAGGGAAAACATTACCGCAACGTACTTATATTATGATGTCAACAGTTCCCCAAGATAATGCATTAAAAATAGATTTTATCTAATCAAAAAAGAACACATAGTCATTGGAAGAGATTATGAAAACATAGAAAAGTCTAGAAGAAACAAGAAATCAAGTTGCACCATTGCTAATAATATTTAATAGTATTTATTTACTGTTCTCTTTTATGTTTGTTTTATTTTAATATGCATAGGTCATCTCATGCATTCTAGCTAATTATGACATTCTATGGGACATATCTATTGCATGTGTCATTTTCTACATTCTCATTTCCTTACTACAGTGCTGCCTGCTGTGAGACAGTTAGTGTCCTTTACATTTCCACTTTTCTACACAATTCTGACAGAAAGATCTTTGTAGTCAAATTGTTATCTTAAATCCATGGTTATACACTGATTGAAAAAAAAAAAAAAAAAAAACCACAACAAAAGAACAGAAATCAACCTTTGTGGCTTCTGATGTAAGTGACCCATAGAGAGCAGAACCTATAAATGCAGTAAGAGAAGATCAAGAGCGGCCAGCCCGCGGACAGACACTAAGCCGTCTGGGTTTCAGATAAACCTCTAATTCAAAGGGACACAAAATAACTCGGACTGCGGCGCTCTGGGGGCCTCTCACTCCCATGCGAAGCCTGGCATTATGAGTAATCAGTGCCTGTAGATGGGCGTTTCCCATTTCCTGTCCTGCCCTGGCAGCGCATGGCAGCAAGGCTCTTCCCGTAGTGTGAGCCTCAGATGCCAGGGCACTGTGAAGGAGTAGCTGCAGCTGAGTAAGGAGAGGCAGAGCCATGGCGGAGCAATCCTGAGTGTGTCCTGCTGGTCAGCCTTCCTCAACATTTGCCTAACTGACCTTCTGCAGTTCAGCCGTCTATACCCCTCCCCCCCAACACACATACCTTGGTTTTTTTCTGTTCATAATGACAACTTTGTATCTGACTCTGTGATTTTCCTTTGGCAGAATTACAGAAACATACCAAAGCCCTTAACATTTACAGCAACCTATAAAAGTGCCATACTTACTAAGATAATGTGCGTAAGACTTAACAGCATCCATAAGGATCACTCTTGGGCTTGGAGATGGAATACTTTCCCAGCCTGCACAGTACCCTGGGTTCATCGTCAGCACAAGAAAAATAATGAGTCAATGCCATAGGCATTCTACAGTTGTTTTTTGTTGGGAAGGGGGCGTGGGGTGGAGCAGGGCAAAGAAGTGAACAGGTGCTTCAAGAATTCAGCAGCTCTGGTCCACTTGTGCTCCAGGGCCAGCAGGAGCTGCAGGGTAGATAGAAGAAAGGTCACTAAAATATGGAGAAGCACTTTCTGCTTTAGTGTGCTCAGCCCCTTCTCACCTATCATGTTACTTCTGACGTCACCTCAACAACTTCTGACGTCCTTTTTCTTGTGGGGCCATCCCTGGCTATGGTGGATCACACTTCACTCTTGCACACACACATCACTTCCTTCAGCACACACAGGAAGTTTTGCAGCTGGCTTTGCACCCAGAATGTCAGGAATGGCTACAGTGGCAACTCAAACCGAGGTAGCCACAGTAACACGATACAAGGAGGGGCTCTCCGTTTCCAGGCTCGATTCATTTCTTCCCTGTCTTCTCAGCCAGTGACCATTCTAAGTGTGAACCATGAGTCAGCCTTTGCTGTCTAGACTCATATTTCATTTCACAAAGCTACTTTTGGGCGGTTTCTTTAGAAAAAAAAAACCCTAATTTTGTTCCCTTTGTGTATGAACAAAAGTTGGAAAACATTTCAAGCATATTCTACATGTCAGGCCTTGTTACCCATGTAGTTTTCTCATGTGTCACAAACCTGTATGAACCATGTGATACCAAACTTTCACATTTATACAGAAAGTTTAGATTCAAGAAGTTAACTAATTTCCTCAAGGCTGTGCGAGAAGCAAAGCTCCTGTAGCTAGACTGTGTCTGGCTACGACCTCGTTGACTGTGGATGTCCCGGTGAGGAAATGACTGTTTCCATCAATTACACTTGACTTCAAAAGCCCGCATAAGAACCCCTCAGGAGTTGAATCAGCCTCCTTGCACTGACTAGAGTCTCCCTTTATCTAGAGAAAGAGGAGTCTCTGCTGCATCTGAAAATTCCTCTTCACAGCAGATAAATTATTTCGGTTACATGTTCAGATACGAAGTAATTTTCCTTGCAAGTTTCAAGATTTATATATGATAGGATGTGACTAAATTTTCCCAAGTTTAGTCCAATTTTAATGATATCATACAAGAAAGGCTTCCTTCGCTGTCTCTGTCTTAAAATCAATCTTCTGCGATAGAGAAAGGTGAGGTTTACCTCTAGATACACTTCAAGAAAATAAGAAAACAATACTTAAGATTGATGTGGTGGCTCAGTGGTGCAGTGTGTGCCTAGCATTGGCAAGATGCTGGGTTTGAGCTTCAGGAACAGGAAAGAAAAAGTACAAAGGAAAGGAAAAATTGTACATAAAGAATGACTTTTGTATTAATCTGAAGTAAAGAGGGATGCTTCAGCTGCCGAGCCCCCATGTCAGGGAGTTAGGAAAATGTCAGTCTGTTCCTCTCCTCGTGTGGTAGACACTGTTACCATTTTCATTCATTATAGTCACAAATTTTCAAAGTCACCAAACAGCATCATACAAAAACTCAAAGGAGACACTCCTGCAACCAAGGGTCTTGAAGAACATGTTCTTGAGTGTTGGCAAAGGGAGAGCCTGCTGTGGGCAGAGCATGTTGCACTGGGTGCTGCTCCTTTAGACCCTGATGTCCAGTGATTCTGAAAGTGCCCACAAAGCCAGGGGACTTTTTCATTTGTTGGTTGGTTGGTTGGTCGGTTGGTTGGTTGGTTAGTTGTTGGGTTTTTTTTGATTTTTTTTTTTTGTTTTTGTTTTTGTTTTTAAGACAAGATCTGTCTGCTGTCCTAGAACTCACTTTGTAGACAAGGCTGGCCTCAAACTCAAAGAGATCCACCTATCTCTGGTTTCTAAGTACTGGGATTAAAGACATGTGCCACCATGCCTGAAAGCCAGGGTACTTTAATCTCCAGGGCCAGTGAAATGACCCAGCAAGTGAAGGTGCTAGCATCTACAAGGATAGCAACTTTTATTTATCCCTAGATACCATGGTGGAAGGGGAGGATTAATTCCACAGCAACGTTCTCTGACCTCCAGACATGCATCAGCACACACATGACCGCAGAAAACACCATTCACACATATACACATTCAATAACATAAATTTAAAAAAAAAAAAAACCTATCTTAGTGGGCCAGTGGGATGGCTCAACAGGTAAAAGCATTTGCTGTGAATACCTGATGAGCTAAGTTCAATTCCCAGAATCCACATGATGGAAAGAGAGAATAGATTTCTGAGAGTTTTTCTCTAACCTCCACATGTACATATATCATACACAAACACACAGAAATAATAAATAAAAACTAAGAAGCATTGCTATTGCAATAATTGGGCTATCTCAGATGTTGCCTTTGTCTTTAATATGTTTTCAATTCTATATCATTTGCTTTGGTGATCTTTAATATTGAGAGGGACCCATATAGTAACTGGAATCTGAACTCACTAATGGTCTCCATGTTTGCATCAGATTTTCATCCACACAGAGGAAGTAACCCAATAGCCCAGCATGCTTAGAAGTGTGGCCTGGCCAAGGAATTCCATCCTCTCTATGTGCCCTGAGAAGGGCTGAGGTTTAGCTGTTGTTGTTGTTATTAGAGAGGAGGTGAGGGAGACTTGAGCGAAACACATTATACTTAAATTGTGTTTCTAACAGAAAAACTGAAAATACTGAACACAGACGGCCTTTTGAAACCCAATCTCACATTTGAAACGCTTTTGATAGCCAGTGTGACAAAGTGAGAACCATTTCAAGTAATAAAAAAAAAAAAGAAAGACTTTCAGAGACACAAATGAGAGCCCACCTTCAAAGTGAGAGAATCTCACCTGTAGTTTTAGCTTGCTTCTAGAGAGCTCACTTAGAACTTCTCGGTGGTTCTGTGGAGTGGTTCGGACTCTCTGAAAGCAGAAGAAATCCTAGTTTTACCAGGCCCAAAGCAGTGTGTTTTCTGGCCGTGGCAATGAGTCACAGCTGGATTGTCCTGCGGTTGAACACTCTGCACTGAAAACAGAACTGAGAGCAGCAAGACACCAACTGGTTTCCATGGTGACTGGTATTTGTGTACTTTGAAAAATGACTGTTACTTTTTGTGTGGTGAGTTTACTTGGGAATGAATTGTGGAGGTGACATTAACCATCTGTGTGGATATAAACAAAAAGGCCTGATTTAATTAAATGTAAATGTTAAAAGGGCACAAAGCTGAAGGAATGGGGTGGTTTCTCCCCATCTCTCTAGTAGAAGCATTGTTGCACACTAATTAGTTCATGAATTTATCTGACATTTTATTTGAGCATTTTCAAATATGTCTGCTTGATGACTCATTCCATTCTTCCTAGAGGATAAAGACATTTCTTTATCATTCGTCAGTGTTTTCACAAACCCATCCTTCTTGGTCACCTACTCTGCTCAGTCCCATTCACAATACACTCCTTTAAGGCCACTGGCTTCTGGCATTAGGAATTCTTCTTTAGTGAAGAAGTGCCATTAAAAAAAGAGAAAAATGAACCTCTCCATCATGTAAAAGGTCATAGCTCTTAAGCTTGTTGAGCTATGGAGAAAAACAATGCTCTATAATGTATTGGAATGTATAATGACCTTATATAGAATCCAACTATGTTCCTCAGCTTGCAGCTATCCAATGCTTGCTGTAATCCACCAGGTTGAGGCTTCTTATGATCATAAAAGTGCTTATCTTAAATTTTGCAGGTTAGAGATGAAGTAATTTCAGCTTTGGTCATTAAATCACATTCAAAGTTAGTTTTAAAGCAAGCTGAAAGATTTGCTTTTTTTTGTCAGTATTTGGAGACAGTATATTTTTGTGTTCAGTTTCAAAGTAGACTTCCTGCAATAAAACTGATACAAATTCTAAAATTGAAATTCTGAAATTGAAGAGAAATATTCTAAAAAGAGACAGTGACTCAGGAGCACTCCCAGTACAGTCTGGGAGCACTCCCAATACAGCCTGGCTTCCTTGTGCCCCTGGCTCTAGCTTGTAGAGGTGATAGAGTCCAAGACTTGATGTGATGGGCTTTGGCTCTTGTTTTTTCTTTTCTGATTTTCCTGTCGTGTTTGTTCTTGCTCTCTCTCTCTCTCTCTCTCTCTCTCTCTCTCTCTCTCTCTCTCCCGCCCCTCTTATCTTTTT
>NC_022018.1:1564279-1583417 GCF_000317375.1 Microtus ochrogaster | reverse complement strand
CTTTTCTGATTTTCCTGTCGTGTTTGTTCTCTCTCTCTCTCTCTCTCTCTCTCTCTCTCTCTCTCTCTCTCTCTCTCTCTCCCCTCCCTCTTATCTTTTTCTTTCTTTCACTCTCCCTCCTCCATCTGGTTTCTGTCACTATATAGTGTCCTTAGAGTTTCTATCACTGAAGTAAACACCATGTCCAAAAGCAACTTGGAGAGGAAAGGGTTGTTTCAAATGTGCAATTCCATATCATAGTCCATCACTGAGGGAAGTCAAGGCAGGAACATGGAGGCAAGAACTGGAAGCAGAGGCCATGAAGAAATGCTGCTTACTGGCTTGCTTGCTCTTCATGGCTTGCTCAGCCTGCTGGTTTAGAGCACTCAGAACCACCAGCCCACGGGTTGTGTGGCCCACTGTAACCTGCCCCTCCCACATCATTAATGAAGAAAATGCTCTCTCCCTAGGCTTACCAAGAAGTCAGTTTGGGGAGGCTGTTTTCTTAATTGAGGGTCTATCTTCCCAGATGACTCTAGGCAGTGTCAAGTTGACATAAAGCTAGCCAGAACATGTAGAATGCTAGAAACCTGATAAGAAATCTAAGTTTTTAAAGTAAGAGTATTTACAGAAAAGAAATAAGGAAGGTGAAATAATATATCTGAGAAATGACTACTATCTCATTCGTTTGCTTAAAAATCATGGACTTGGTACCAAGTGGTGAATGGCATATCGGACTCTGCTTCCCATTTTTCATCTCTGCAGACCTTCCGCACACTTAACAACGATGAGGAACAACTTGTTGGGAATTTGATGAGGCAGGCTAACATTCAGAAATTGGGATTTCTTGTGAGCCTGAACAAGAGAGCACCTAGGTCCCCACTCTGCAGAATGACTACAAAGTGATTCAAACCCTTTACTGCACAAAATTATTAGACTGATATTTGCAATTTTATGATTCAAATTCTTATCTAACTATACAGAAGTAGTAGTACAGTTTTAGCCCTTAAAGTAAATACACTGGTGGCAAAAGTCAAAGTGTCCATTCACTGGATCTGTACTGGAATGGGGCCCTCATAATGCTGTGCGTTTAACAATAGGGGAAGGAAATCAGGGATGGCCTGTTCCCTAAGGAAACTCACAGTCAGGAGGGGTAAGAGGATGCTGTGCCCATCGCTAGAAAGGGAGGAGATGTAGCTGCCTGAGTAGAAAGAGAAGCGAAGAGCTAAGGTTTCACTCAGCATGGTGCCTCACCCCTGTAAACCTTCTATATGAGAACCTGAGGCAGGTGCATTGCTGCAAGTTTAAGCCATCCTAGGTTACATAGTGAATTTCAAGCCTTCCTGTGTTGCACAGTGAGACCTTGTCTCTAAACAACCTAAAACAAAAACCCAAAGGAGGATGGTTTATTCAGAGGTGGAAACGATTCATGTCTAATTATTGAAATTGTGAAGGTTCCATCAAAGTACTTTGTAAAATTTTTCTATAAGGTTTTCATGGCTGAGTCAATGTGTTTAAGGGACACATATCACATTTAGTTAGTAAAAGTAACTTCACCAGTTTGAAAGGCATTGAGTCCATATTATGCATGCTCTCAAAGACATGCCAAATGTACATCCACTAAAAAGAAGTAGCCAGGGAAGGCTGAAGATATTAGCTCAGTGGTAGAGTGCTTGCCAGCACGTGAGAGAGGTCAGTCCCCACAGGGAAAAATAGCCTGAGGGGAGAATAAGAACAATCAGAGACCAGACACGGCAGCCTTTAATCCCAGGACTCCGGATGCAGATGAGTGCAAGGCCAGCCTGAGTTCCTGGACAGCCAGGGCTAAATAGAGAAACTCCCCCCTCCCCCCAAAAAAGAATAATCATGTAAGTCCACGTGCATATTTTCAGATATGTTCCATTTTGGTATCATTCTAAGGGTAACCGGAACAAAGTGATTAACGTGGACTTCAAAGGGATGAAGAAGGAATCTCATGGCTTTCACATGAGGGGGCCATGTTTTGAGGACAGCATTCTTTTTCCTATGTGATAGGAGAAAAATGGTTTTTTTTTTTAATTTTAAATTGGATATTTGTTTAGCTATCTCTCTATTATGTTTTTAAAATGAGACACCAAGAAAGCTGTAGAAATATGTCCATGGAATAATGGGCAATGACCCCAGCAGAAAACCTCCCAGGGAAGAAATGCCAATGCCCATTAGACACGCAGCGAGAAAACCTAGAAGGCTCTAGTCTGTGGTACTCAGCCCAACACAAATGACAATAACTGCAAAAGCACAATTTTTCGTTCTTAGCATTAGTACTTCCAGTTCTGTGTTCTTGCAGGTTTAGTGTGTGTGCATGTATTCTGTGTGTGTTTGCATTTTTCATGCACTTTCCATTCTCCCCATTTGTTTGTTTTACTCTGGTCCACTTGTTTAAAGTGGGCCTCTTTGTTTTCTAAAGAGAGAGAGAGAGAAAGCTTGGAGTTGGATGGGTGGGAGGGGGAAGGTGGGGAAGATAAGGAGGGGATGACGAGAGAAAGCAGTGATCAGAATATATTTTATGGAAAAGTTATTTTTTAAGAAAAAAGGTAGAATATTTAGAAAAGCAAAAAAGAAATAAAAATGATGATAGTAGTCCAATTTAACGAACTTTCATGGAAAGAAATGTGTTTATAAAGTGCTAGTATGATTTGGTTTGGTACAAACTTTCTGCTGAGGAATTTCATAATATTACAAAACAACAAAAAGTGTACTTTTCGGAATCTTTATTAGAAATTTTATCAGAAGTCTTTAAAGTATCAGATTTATTTACTGACAAAAATCTGAAGTCATTTTCAACGCATGACAAGATTGCAATGAAAACTGCATCACTGGCATGCTCTGTTGCTGCTGAAAGCGCTCACATGGTGCTGGAGTGGAGCCCAGTTGGTAGAGAGCTTGCCTGGCATGCACAAAGCCCTAGGTTTGATTCCAGCACAACAGAAATCTACACACCTGCCCTCCCAGACTTAGAGAGATATTGTCAGGACAGTGAGAAGGTTTGGCTACGTAACTATTCAAGGTCAGCCTAGTTCCCTATTCTGGATTTTAATTTGGATTTGGCAGGTTAAAATAAAACCAAAATTTGTAATCTAATTTTCACATCTACTGGGTTTAGTAATCTAATTCTTCTCTGAAACAGTCTATATGCAATTAATTTTAAATCTTATAATATCTCATGAGAGTAGACACACCTTTAACTTTTGAGCCAGTGTGCATCTATGCAGCTAAGCTAGCCCTCCTTGAAAGCAAACAAAGAAACAAAGAGAACAACAAAAAAATATGTGCAGTGTTTTTACTTTGTGAAATTTCTCTTTAATTTCAGCTTTATGATGGACCCCAAAGGATAGGACGCTACTGTGGAGCAGATATCCCCCCACCAGGGGCCACCACAGGCTCCAAGCTTCATGTACTGTTCTACACAGATGGGCTGGATACGGACGAGAGAGGATTTAAGATGCAATGGTTCATTCATGGTAAGTCCTGTGTTAATACTGGTTGTATTAATAATTGTTATTTAGTCAATTTTATCCATGAATACAGTAGCATCAATAAATAATAAATGCAAAGTAGTAACTAGAGCTATGCTTAAGATAACTGACTGAGACATTTGTGGAATTTGGGGAGTTAAATTTTGCTAGTGCTCTGAGAAGAAGTGGTTAAAGTAGAAGCAATTTGGATAACTGCTTAAGCAGGTAGTGTGATTTTCTGCCCGAGAACAGAAACATTACAGAGTGGCGTGGGAGTCTTTAGGGTGCAGGAGCCCAGAAAGAGACGTGAGGCTCATTGTCAGAAAGAGAATGATCGGGACAATATAAAGAATAGGAGTCAGAAAGGTCAGCGAAAGGGGAAAGAAAGGGCTGGGATGAGAGGAACAGCCGATAATTTGAGCTGGATACAAGAGTCCAGGCTTATGTCTTGTGTCTACGAAATGGAGCGGGGACACATTGAAACCCAACCGCAAACGAGTAGTCGAGGAAGCAGGTGGAGATAATTACTTCTCTAAAAGTCATTATTAACACGGGACAGGAGACTTCGAAATTGATCTCCTGTGTGTCCGTCTACAGGGGGATGATCCCAGACCAATGACTTTCAAAGGTGGCCCCCAGTAAGAGTAGTAGCACAAGGAACTTTTCAGAAATACAAATTCTTAGCCTTCCTATGCTAGACCTACTGGATCAGAAACTTGAAAGTAGATCCAGAACAGTATCTTAGTTGATCTTCCTGGTGATTAAGGTTTAAGAGAGATTGTGCTAGGATAGTCCAACCTCAAATGAGCATCATACAGTAGTTCTCAACTATCCGACCACAGATTCGGACTCAAGGTGAATTTCAGTAAATACAAAAGAGGTAGAATAGCAATGTTACACCAGAAATCGAGCGGATGCCTAAACTGTACTCCTGTTAAAATCGGTGGAAAGGGCTGGTGCGTTGTCTTAGTTGGTAAGGAGCTTGTCTCACAAGTTAAATCTAGTTAGATCCCTGAACCCTAGCCAAGCACAATAGCAAGCTCTTATAATCCCAGTGATGGAAAGATGGGAGATGAGGATGAGTAGAACCTTGGAGCTCACTGACCAGCTGGTTTAGCCTACTCAGCAGAGTTCTGGATCAATGAGAGACCTTGCCTCAAACAAAAGGTGGGAAGCCCCTGAGGACTAGTGTTCGCCATTGTACTCGGACCTCTCCCTGCACGGGCACACAGTATCCATGCCTGGCATGAGCATGCGCATGTAAATGCACACAGAAACAAATAGAGAGACACACACAGAGAGGAAGAGGAAGAGGAAGGAGAGAGAGTATGAATTAGAGGTACTTTAGCAAGTACCTGAGCATTTGAGACTTGAGATTTATTGGTGTCACAGCCCACCCATATATATCTCAGAGCTGCCATCCAGAAGTCCCCAATTGTAGAACCCTTAAGTATCAGGATGAGACCCTTTCCACTCATGATGAAATTATATCCCAATGAACCCCCTATAAATTGATTGACTTAATAAAAGGATTTAGCTGATTTCTCTCCTCAGTATCGTCTGTCTCCAGTGTTCTGCTGTTCAGCAATATTGTAATTCTAAGTAATCTAGAGATGGACTGAAAAAACAAACCAGGCAGGAAAGTCTTGAAAATTTCTCAGATTGTTGGGTTCTGGGGTAATCTTGAGAGCAGGGTATATCAAGTATGTGTATCCACAAAACAATCAGGGGTTTCCTTGTGGTTGTATCTAGTTTTACAGTGCTGTGAGATCAACACCAGGGCCTCAAATGTGCTAGGCAAGTACTCTCCTGATGACCTATAGCCTCAGCCTTCACTGGGGATCTTGTAAATATAGAGGAGTAGGCAGACCAACTGGAGTTTCTAACACCCTCTCTACAGAGGGTAATGTTACTATTTAGTGTAACTCAGTTTTAGGAGCAAGGCACAACTGGTATTGAACTTGGTGAAATGAAATGGTAGAAAGACAGTCTCCCCAGAATCTGGAATATACTTCTAAGATGCTCAAGCCACAAAGTGTCATAACCAGGTCCAAACAGCACCAGGATGGTAGCAAGAGTCCTGAAGGAGATGACTTTCTGCTTCAAAGATCTAAAGGGCAGAATGCTCCCCTGGGCACATAAGAGTACAGTTCAGGAAGTGACTTGGGAATGTGGTCCTCAATCCCAGGTAAACACAGGAATTGCCTGGGAGTGTAAACTCCTGTCTGAGTTCCAAGTCCTGAGAGATAGGATTCAACTGGTCAGTGTTTGACTCTTGCTGCCTTTCGATCTCTTCCTAAGTGATGCAGCCTTGCACTCAGGACGAAGAGAGAAGGGCAGTGCTTTTGCTAACTGATCTCCTTATTCAGGAGACTGCTTACCCTCCCTTCCAGGCTCTAGCCACACTGGCCAGAGGCCTCACTAAAGAGTTTGATGGGGTCGTCCTTACTGGCTGCACCCAGCTTACTGTATCACTGGGTTCTCCTAGCCAACATGCCAAGTTCTCTGCTGAAAGCACTACGGTTTTTTTGAGCCAAGATTTTTCTTTCATTTCCATTTGGAATCTGTCTTCTTTTAAGAGAGTCAAAGACACCCTCTGTCTATTCTCTTTTCCTGTTTACTATTGCAAAATTTTCCCCCATTTGCTGAAAATTTGCTAAATTCAGAGCCAGAGTTATGCAACAGTATGTTAGTAGTTAGGACCAAAACTGGAAAAAATATTAACTCTGTACTGCCTACTATATATAAATGGTACTTGGCAATAATCTTCTGGAAGGAGATTGTCAACAGTTAAGATCGATACAAAATTAATTGATTCATATGTCATCATGGCATGCTTGTATATATTATGTTTGGACCATATAACTTGCCATGGCTTGAAAAGAGGCGTCAGCAGAGTAAGGCAGGCAGAAGGCCTTCCCTGGGAGTGGCAACCTGATTATCCCTTAGAGAAAACCTGAACACAAAAGTAATAAACCATCATTCTTCTGTTTATTAAAGTTATGGGTATTGGGGGGAATGCTTTTGTACCAGATACCACGCTATGATTAGGGACACAGATCTATGTGCACACACAGAAACGGTTCAATTCCCATAGTCATTACAATAAAGGAAAGACATTAAGTATGCAAACGAATATGCACAATCAAATCTGATAAGGACTGAGGGATCACACAGAATAATAAGATGCGATGGTATTGGGTCAGGCATGCAGGCAGACAGGAAAGTCTTCTATGAAACTGCAACCTCTGAACTAAAACCTGAAAAATAAGCAGGTGGTATCTGGCCAAATCAGGGAAAAGAAAGGAGTGACCCAATGATTTAAGGATGCAGGAAGAACAGATGGCATTAACAAGTCACACTTGGTTAGATTCGGGGTCAAAGGGTGAAGCACTAAAGAGGGCTAGAAACTTAAGCAGTGGCTACCACAGGCTGGCCCCATAAGGCACAAACTCAAACCGTAGAGGCTACGGTGTCTTCCAACATGCAAATCCTTTACTCTTAATTAAAATAGGTCTGGAGTAGGATCCTCACGGATGGCGAAGCATGACAGGTTGACTTAAAATAAGGGTACAAAACAAAATATAAACTAAGGATAGTCATGCACCACTAAACAACAGGGGCCTGTTTCAAGCACTACAGTGGTAGCCCATCTCATCATGATGACCCTCTTGGTCACCTGGTGGCACAATCTATGGGGCAACCCAGGTGGGCACTGCCCATCCTTGACTGAAATTCACTCTGCAGTATTTGACTCTCTGTCTTCCCAAATGCAAGTGTGCACAAAAAGCATAATCAGCAGACAAAAACCAAAGGCAAGTCTCTCTGCATTGTCCCTCTGGGCCTGTGCTCAGAGTCAGTGGAGGCTTCAAGATCCCTAGCCTGACCTGGCCCTGAGCATCTTTTCCTCACCTGGCCAAGATGGGTGAAGTTAAAGCTCTCTCCTCTTTTCATCAGAACCAAATCACACGAAGGCCTTTCCCCACTGGCTCTTTTCCAGACTCTGCTATAAGAGCTCAGCAAATGCTTGCAGTGCCCGGAATTGACAGTGACATCATTTCCCCAGCACTGTGGCTCAGGAACCCCTACACACTTAATTCATTTTGCTCAGTAATAAATAAATCCGTTTACCCAGTGGGCCTTTTGGTCAACAGCACAAATCTTCTATTTACTTTAAGAAAATAGATCTACAAGCGGGCCTTCTCCGTGGGTGCATTTTGAAAGTGGCTCTGTCGAGGCCAGATAAAGCCCACTCTGCAGTGCCTTTATGCAGATCTTCAAAGAAAATCCCACCCAAAAAGAAAGAAATGGCCGCGGCCGCCCTGCCTGGCTAATCGGTTCACAGAATTCAGCATTGACAGCATTGTTCAGAAACTGAATTCCACCCTGGGAGCCTCGGTCTGGGCTGCTGAAGGGTGTATAGAACTTTCCATAAGTTGTATGAATAGGAGCTCCCAGCCATCTGCACACACCCCTCCCCTCAGCTCTTCCCTGTGCTCCGGAGGCCTCCCCTCCCTTAGCAGTGGAGCCCAGCATACAAACAAGGTCAAGGAGCTCTGTGAAAGACATTAGCAAAGGCAGCAGGCACTTCAGCTAGGAAACCAGCAGGGGAAGAGCTAAATGGCCTGTGAGCAGGAGGTGATGTCACCATGGACTTCCACAAAGGGAAGCGTGGCCTTTTCTGTGGGGAGACAGATGACATCATCCTCTCGGATGGGGGTCACTCCATTCTGTCTTCTTTTTAGTTGTTAATGGGGTTTCTGGGGCCCTAGAGTTTTCAGAAACTCTAGGAGAACTCTGAGAGAACATTTTAAAACATTTTCAGGACCCTCTGAGAGTGACTGGGTTTGAAAGACAGTGCCTCATTGGGTAACTGGACTTTCAGCCCCGGGCCAAGGGCTTCTCAAAAGTCACTTTGGGAAATCTAGCCAGGAAGCCCCACGGGGTAGGCCATGCTTCTTTGCAGCCCTCATTCCCACTCTTTGTCATGGACGACTGTGGGTCTTTCAGGGGAATTCCTTCTAATTGGACATTTTTATTTGTTTTGTGACTTAGAACTATGAGCTTGGGTCTCTGAGAGCACTCAAGTTTTAGCTGTTGTGATTCTGTTATTATTTTTCTTACACACATGGATGCTGGGGGTCAGTTTCTTAGAGTGAATTAGCTGAGCCCTGCAGGTAGATGCAGAGGGGTAGCACACAGAATCTATGATCCCTGTTTTAAAAAGAACAAAAGAGTCTTATTCTTTGAAATATATTGCAGGATGGTGGTAGCACACACCTTTAATCAAATCACTTGGGAGGCAGAGATGGACAGATCTCTGTGAGTTCAAAGTCAGCGTGGTCTACCCAGCGAGTTTCAGGACAGGCTCTAAAGCTACAGGGAAACCCTGTCTTGAAAAAATGATACGTGTGTGTGTGTGTGTGTGTGTGTGTGTGTGTGTGTATACATAACAGCACATGCAGTACACAGAAGATATTTAGAATGTCTTGGTATTAAATGCCATGGATGAAAAATTTGAAAATATCTTGAAAGGTTCTATAGAGAGTCAATAAAAATGTGATAGAAATTAAGGTAGTATTGGCTATGCAACTGATAAAAGACAAGCGCAAAAACTTATAAGGTTTCTTGCCCCCAGGGAAAGATCATAGATGCATTATTTTTCTGTTGCTGGGGTGGATCTCAAAGCTTTGAACATGCTAGACAAACACACTGTGCTCTGCTGTAATACATCCCTAATCGCCAGAGATGACCTTTTATTTTGTAGGTGTATAAAGAAATGTAGTGACTTCACTGATGTACATTTTTTTAATAATAATATAGGGAGTGGGGCTTTCACAAGCACTGAGACAATAGCCTGAAGGTGCCTATGAAGAAATGTCTCAGCAATTAAGAGCACTAGTTGATTTCCCAGAGCACCTGGGTGCAGTTCCCAGCACCGTATGACTGCTCGCCACGATCTGTAACTGTAATCTGGCCTCTGTAGCTGTCCGGCACATACATGGTACACAGACATATCTGTAGGCAAAATACACATACATAAAACATAAAACCTAAAATTAAAGCAGTAATATAGGTAAGAGGATACAGCGATGCCTATAAGAGACAGAGATGGAGTAACTGCTGTGTAAACAGGCTTCTTGTTCATTCCTGGCAGCCCAGACCCTATCACATAGAAACTGTATTAATTATTATGCTGTTTGACCTATTAGCTCAGGCTTCTTATTGACTAACTCTTGCACCTTAAATTAACCCATTTCTATTCTTCTGTGTATCGCCACAAGGATGTGGCTTACCAGACAAAGTTCTGACATCTGTCTCCTTCGGGCAGTTTCATGGTGTCTTCGTGACTCGCTTACTCTCTTTCTAAATCTCTGTTTGGATTTCCTGCCTGGCTTTACTCTGCTAAGCCATTGGCTGAAGCAGCTTCTTTATTAACCAATGGTAATAAAGCATATTCACAGCCTACAGAGGGGAAGCCCACATCACTGCTGGGGCACTATCATAATAGAACAGGGAGAAAGAACCAGAACAGAAGCTGAGGCAGCAGCAAATTAGGAGATATGTGGAAGCTGGGATAGGCAGACATGATGTCAGATTATATGCCTATGGGTCTATGCAATGAAGAGAGGGTCTTAGTCTAGCGTCCCCACAGTAGAACGTCCGGTGCTGTTGCCACCAATTACTATAGACAGGGAACCTTAATGGAGACTGTACTTCTGTCCAGTTTGAGCATGCAAATTCAAGATCCTGTGCAATGATCAGAAGCAGTGTGCCTGTCAAAGTTAGGTAAGGGTCCGAGGCAAAAGGATGATGCAGTAAACCGCAGATGGTGGAATTCTATGTGTATGTATGTGAAGGCCTGACTCTCCATATGGATAGACATGGAGGCCTATGAGGCTGATGCTGCGAATAATCCTGCATTTCTCTTCCATCTTACTCACTGATATAGGGTCTCTCAATCAAATCTAGAGCTCATTGATATATCTGCTTTTGCTAGACAACTTGCTCTGGGGATCTCGTCTCTCCCTTCAGAGGCTAGAAATACAAGTGGACCACAGTGCCCATCTGGCTTTCTCAATGTGGGTTTCTAGGTTTCCAAAATCCAGTCCTCATCCAAGTGTTTTAACCACCGAGTCTTCTCCCCAGGCCACTACCATTGTTTCAAAAGCAGGGGGTGAAAGATGTCATGGAAGGAGATTACAGATGGAGAAATTGCAGAGATGGTGGCAGAGGGGACCTGAGGGGACTTGTGTGGACCATGTCTATTAAAAGAGAAGAAACAGATTTACAAAGTAAATAGGTCAAAGGTCAAGGAGAGCTACTGATCTACTGAGTCCTTCACAGCGAAGCTGAAGGTGACACAGCCGGCCCTATAATAAGTTATAAGGCAGAACGGCCACATTCGCTTTCCCTGATACTTCCTTCAAAGCTATAGCTCAGACATCAGATTTAGGTTTTCATGTTTGAACATTGTTTTGACACCTCTTAAATTATTGCATGATTACTCTTTTGTGTCTCTCTTGAGTCTTGTTTATTCATAATGTTTGCAATGAAATTGATTTTATGAATTTGTGATACAAAACTGGCATGTGTATCACCCCCTCTGGGAAAGCCCCTCCTCTCCGGTGGCGATGGAATTGCTTTCATGGTGCCACTTCCTGCTAAGCTGTGGCAAATATAGCATGACACAGAGAGAAGTAAGAGCACACATGCTCCTCTGTCCTTAAAGGATCCTTATTATGATGAGGGTACACGTCCCTCATTCACCAACTCTTCAAGCAAGTGACTGGAAACGATGAGAGAGATGAAATCCTGTCATTGTTTTATGGTTATTGTGCGCTGTGAAATAA
This sequence comes from Microtus ochrogaster, assembly GCF_000317375.1. NCBI lineage: Eukaryota > Metazoa > Chordata > Mammalia > Rodentia > Cricetidae > Microtus > Microtus ochrogaster. The sequence continues at coordinate 1,572,091 of NC_022018.1, read as the reverse complement.
ATTGTTTGGCTTAGATGGAGCTTTAAGAAAAAGCAAAGGAATAGCCACTGGTTGTGTTCACATCCAAAGATAGTTGTTCAGCAACTCACTGAATTTCTCCTCAGATTTATGCATACTACACACTTAAATGTGTGTTTGTATTTTGCCCACTTTGACATTTTAGACTTCTTTGTGATACTCTAAGATATTTTTAGCAGTGAAGATTAGAAATGAATACTGCCTTAGTATAGAACAAAGTTCAGAGTTTTGATCATGATGCCATGGCTAATTTTTTATTTTGGCAAAGTCTCAGTTGTATCTTTGTTCAAAACAAGCTCACTGAATAATGCTACTTTTAAAAATCTGTTTACCAAGTCAGGCAGCAGTGAATTTCTGTATTTCCAGATTTTTAGGAGACTAGCAATAAACTCACTTGAGCTCATGATTTGGTATAAGCCTGGGCAATATTAGAGCAATCTTGTCTCAAAAATAAGCAACAAACAAATCTCTTTACCAATAACCCTGCTTTTGGAAAGATACACTCAAAAAAAAAAGGTTTTCAGATTGTTTTGCCTTTGAGTCAAGGGTTTTTATCGTGAGTTCTGTGGTCAGAAGTAATGGTAAATACGCGTGGATCTTTCACAATGCATGGGAAAGCTAAACCCTGGCATTTTTCACTTTGCCTCCTTGACAACAGCAGTAAACACACACACACACACACACACACACACACACACACACACACACACTCACCTTATTCTAGTCTTGGCTCTGAGTCTCTACCCAGAGCCGTTAATGCCTTATATCCCAAATCCCACATTGCTCCTGTTTGAAAACATTTGAGCTCTATTTCCATGGCTGCTCTTTCAAACCGTTATAAAATGGAAAAAAAAAAGAAAAATAATAACCCTCAACAATCGTGACCTTCCAAAATCATATATTGCACAATTTAGAGTATTCCTTGATTTGGGGCCAAAGGGAGAGTTTTCTCAAATATTCTATTTGTATTCTGGTTTCCTAGCAACAAATATCCCTGATAGCAATTGCACATTCTTTCCGAAAGATTTCAAGTTATTTCTTTTCAACTTCAAATACTGTAATAGACACAAATAACTGAAATAACACATGCAAGTCATTATGTTCAGTATGGAACATTAATTTTTATTCATATTTCTTAATTATTACATATCTAACAATAACTTTTATGCAAATACCACTCAGCGAAATTATCACTAGTCATTTTTCTCTCACCAAATAGAAAGAGTCTCTGCTATAGGACAGAAATAGTACCGTAGAAGTTAGTAGAATTTTATATTCTGTATATTTGTAATTAATGATACAAAAACACTGTTTCTAATGCTTTTTCCTTCTCATCATAAGCAGTGTAGGTTTAACTACCTAAAAGTAATTTTAAGCCAAAATTTAGGAATTTTTAAACATTTTACCTATTTATAGTATCCATTTATTTATGTGGGTAGTGTGTAAGTGTGCACACATAGTATGCATGTGGAGGTCAGAGGTCAACTTATGGGAGTCAGCTCTCTCTTTCCACCATATTAGTTGCCAGCAACCCTTTACCTGTGGAGCACTTCTCTGGCCAGTAAATCTATCTTAAGTTATTAATTACATTACAAACTACTTTGAACATTGAGTTAAAATATAATTAAATTGTACCTAGTACACCAACCTTACTGGCATTTCAGTTACTATTACTCTTGGTGTTTTTTTCTTAAAAATGGTAATTTCAATGTCCTGGGTACTTTAAGATATTATCTCATATCTCCTTCTAATAATTCTGTGCAAGAAGCAACATTGTCTCATATTGTAGAGGAAAATGATGGAAGAAATTAAGTAGCTCAGCCTCAGAAGTCCAAGGATTGTGGCATCAGCACAAAGAAGTGTTTGGCATCTGTGCTTTAAGTAGTTGCCTGCTGTCTGAAGTCAACGATTTCCCCCACAAGTTTCACTGTGAAAATATAAACAAGTTCAGAGCTTGCAGTAGCTAATTCTATAAGTAAATTCCATAACAATAGGCATATTGAAAGAATTTATAGAATCTTTCCCATGCAACTTATGTTCTAGTTTCCAGAGCTCCCCACAAAATTACACTAAGCATCTTGTCTTTCAGTTCAAGTTGCAATAAAAAATGAAGTTCTGTGGTGAGGTCTTAGCATTGTCAGGCAAAGGACTAGTCCAAAACAGCTTTGCACACAATGTCTTTTCTTTCAGGGCATCGATCACACTCAAACTTGCTAAGCATGTGTTCTACCGCAGAGCTCTGCTTCAGTCCTGTCCTGATTCATTCCCTTAATGCTCTGTTGGAGTCATCACACACAATTGATGGAGTTGTTTGATCAAGGAAAAAAAGCACAGGAAGATTAGCAGGTTTGTTGTCCAGGGTTAGTTGCAGAAAAAGCTACAAGGAGGAGTCAGGTTGCAGTGAGAGCGATAAGGTAGCTGTCTTCAGAAGGGACTGGACTGGGTCAGCAGAGAGTGTGGAGTGTGGGAGGATTTTGCTAACTTAGTTGTTTTCCTCCCCATTCGAGAGGGGGGGCTAGGTTGGCTGCTGACTGGCTACAGTCCTGGATATAAGACTAACAGGAAAGAATCTTGGACTCATCTCTTCCTGTGACCACAATCTCTGCTGCCATCGTTCACAGCCTTTCTCCTTCTGCATGTCTGTTTCCACGTCTCCCTCTTAGGGAACAGCCGCGTTGAACTTCAGTCCACTGCAGGCAGTGGTCTCTCCTTGACTTGACTAAGTCCATGGTTATGTCATCACCATCCACATGGCGCTGCTTGATTTTGTGCCTTTTTTTCTGGTGTGACACAACCTCCCTGTGAAGCAAGGCTCGGGAACTGAGGGCAAAGTGAAAAGCAGAATTACAGAGAAGGGAGTGATGTGGAGCCCTGGAGGCTTCCTGAACTTCTGCCTAGAAAAAGTTGTCTTGAAAAACTGGCGCTTTTGAATATTGAAAAAATGGAAGTGTGAATGTTGGACTTGCAAATGCATGAGGCATGATTCCTCCATCTTTGTTTGTTCCTAGGATTAGCTGTTACTAGCCTGATATATGCCTTATTTTAGAAGACTTTTATTCTATTTCGTTGATTTTGTTTTCTTTGCAGATATGTCATACTGCACTTTGTTTAGAATTTTTAAATAATTTCAAAACTCTCTGAGAGTCAGAGAGAAGATAGGTGCGAGACGATCGATAGGATCAGTATAACTAATGGATTGATTTATCCTAGAGAACTGTAAGCACGGAATTTCTACTGGGAAAACATTTCAAATCTAAATAGAAATTCAAAATAGAAATAAGTAGATTGAAAGGAAAAGGGTGCAGTTCATCACAGCAAAAAGCTGATGAGACTGGATATATTTCTTTGGATTCAAATGAAAGATGTTTATCCTTTATGTACAGGAAATTAAATTTTATATAGAGTATGACCAGCCTGGATTTATTTCTTTTGCTGATGTACTAAGATGATCCAGGACATCCTACATAGTTAGAGGTTGTTGCTGACTTAATCTGGCATACCCATGCATTGTGTAGCGGGTCCTGTCATTTTATAACTATAGGCAGCCTTGATTTTGAACTTCTGGGATTTTTTTGTCCAAGTTGTACTCTTCATGATAAGGATTATTTTGTTTTGTTTTTTTGGTTTATAGTATTAAAAATGTATAACATCACTCCAAGTATATATTATATATGATACAGATTATAGATACTGAAAATAGATTTAATAGATTATATATAAATCAGTCAAAATACATTATTAGAAAATATGAGATAGGAGTGAGGTTCCCAAGGAAGATGAAATTTTCCAACTCTTAATGACATTTTAGATTTTTTTTAATTATTTTTTTAACTTCTTGTTTCCCCCTAATGTGGTGCTGGACCTGTTACTGGCTTCCTCAATGGTAGATCTTTTCTATTTCTAACCTCATCCTTGTCTAAGCATCATCTAGTATCCAAGGAGATAAATAGGAAGTGATCAGTACAAGATGAGGGAGGAGAACTCACTCATCACCCTCCTTCCCATGTGACACCCAGACTGATGCTGCCTCATACCTGCCTGGGAGTTTGGTGGTCTCATTTATGAGCAAAAAAAAAATGAAATGTATTAGCTTCATAAAGCTCTTGTAATAAAGTACCCAGGGGAGGTGCCTTAAGACAACAGGAATTTATTACTTTACTCTAGAAGCCAAGATCTAAATTCAAGGTATTGGCAAGGCCATCCCACTAAAAGGTACCCCAAGTAAAAATGCTTCTTCCTTTCCAAATTTCTGTTGTGGGCTGGAAATTCTTGGTTTTTGGGACTTAGAGCAGCTATGAACTCAACTTCTGCCTCTACCTTTGTATGGGTGCCTCCTCTCAGTGCTGGGTTCACTGTCTTTCTTCTCATAAGGCCATCAGTCATGTGAGATTTCAGCCCCACCCTAATCCCGTAACCTCTTCTTGATGCAATAATGTTGCAAAGACCAGCCTGTCACATGCTTGGGTTCCCGGAGGACATGAATCTGGGAAATGACTCTACTTACTCCAAGATGTTCTGTTCTGTGACTTCATCTGTTTCCTTGTCTGTCTTCTTGTTTTCTCCTTGTGCTTAGGAAAATCTCACATTTCTTGTCTTTGAAGTCACAGGCAAAGCCAGTCTCCCAAATTTGTCAGGATTGACCTGAACTTCAGAATTTGCAGATTAATTTTCTAGAGAATAATTGTGGTTAACATTTACTTGTGTGAAGGACAGTGCAAGCTAGAATGATTATGGGATGAAGTAAAACGAGAACCAGGAAAGAGTTTACCATGCCACTCTTCCCTAATTGCCCAGCTTCTCACTGCTAATTCCCATGGAACCTTCTGGCCCACAGAGGAACTCCACTCCCTAGTCTTCTGCAGTCCTCTCCAGCCTTTCTTTCTTATCCTTTCCGTCTGCTGCTAAACTTGCTTGCTTTTAAAGATAACTAAAAGTTCTGTCCCTCACAGAACTCTCTTAATATTATTTCTGTTGTACCCAACATAGCCATGCATTTTTAAATTCCAGCCAGAGACTAAATAAGGCTCTTCTGTTGATCCTTTGCCTTCAAGCTTTTGTGCTTGTATGTTTCAAATAAAATCAGCTTCAATCAAACAAACCAGAGATGAGACAGCCAAGTACATCAGAGGCGCAAAGAGGCCTTTTGTGTAATAGGAGTAAATTGACCTGGCCGATGAGCCCATTTCAGGGTATTACAGAACAAAAGTTTGCATTTTAAACTATTATGTTATAAATCAATATACTGTTGAGTACTTTTCTCATTTTTAATATTTTTGCATTTCTCATTTTTTGTGTGTTTAGCATTTGATTTTACTGTAGTTGTTGTTTTTACTATCGTCTGGTTCTCGGGCTTGGTACCACCAACTGCTGGTTTCTCAGGTTTCCCTCGGGAAGTAGAGAATAGAGTGTGGGGGTACCCTGGGAGCCAGCTTCGCAGTTCCTTTTCTGCCAGCATTCGTGGGTTTTGGCCCTTTTTGTTCTGTACCGGCACTCTCCTGACAAATCGGCTTCTGGATTATGGTGTTAGGAAAACACCAGATGTGAGTGAGGTGATGGAGATCTGAGTGATTCTGGGGCACAAGAGGCTGGACTGAAACTCTGGGCTTCTGAGCGTAATTGGCTTAAAGATAGGATACACCTAGGAGACCCTGACTGTAATTTTGTGCTGCAATTTAAAAATCCATAGCTTGCTTTAGACAAAACAAAATAGTATTGGGTGAGTTATTTTGTGAAAAAACCTAATAATCTATCAAAATAAATAGACTCAGCAACAGCTTTCAGCTCTCCCTTGTTCAGAGCAGTGTGTTTCCTGCTGATAAGGTAACCGCTTCCTTTCAGCCAATGGCAGGATTTGGAGGGAAGTAAAATCAAGTAGATTATCAGTCACTGGTAAAGGTTTTCTAAAGCTCAGCTGCTTAAGCCTGGAAAAGCTTGTTGGTCACTTCCCAGCGCGGCTACGGTCCAGTCCAGCTGCCGTCCGTGACGTTGACACACCACAGTGTCAGTTCGTCTCAAAGTCGACGAACAGATGTTGCTCCGCTTCCTTTATCCAGGTTGCTGTGGAAATCCTTTGTTCAGTCAGTGGCCAGAGCAGTCATGAGGGTAGTGTCCAGCGTAGTCACCACAGCTCTGCAGCGCTGTCAGGCTGATGTGGTCAATGGCTTAATGGACAGCACAGAACTAGAGCTGGGAGGGGGAGCTGAGAATTTTCCCTGAGTGACCTGGACTCTCAGATCCCCTCTAAAGTGAGCCTTGCACGCCATCCTTGCCTACCCTGTGTTGTTGTTAGGAATGTCAAACGATAATGAGCTTTTACTAAAAGCCTTTTGAAAACTGCACTACCAAATACACATGAACAGTTTTTAAAAACATACAACTTCATGAGTAACAGATTTTGTATCTTTTCTCTACTGATAGCGAAATTTTTAGCCAATAATTCTATCCTAGCCCCAAGTTTTTTATACTGTGTGAGCCAATCAAAAGCAGAGCAATTGTCCTATTCAAGACAATTTTCCAAAAGCCTTATTTTGGCTCTGTGAGTTAGGGACTAATATTTAAGCAGTTGATCTGAAGATTAGGGATAATAAGTGACTTATCCATGAAGTTTCACAGTCAGAGTTGAAGCCCACTTTGTCTAATGTTACAGCCCACATTGAGCCCATGTACGCGGCTGTGTCTGAAAGTGTTCCATGTAACATGCTAATTAAACAGTTACAAATATTGTTGTCTCTGTGAAAGCCTTTGACAAACTGGGTACAAGGAGCCACATGACTGTTCTACTAAATTTGAAACTCTGGAGAGTTTTTATTTATCATGCTCTTGTTCTCTCATTGGTTGACATTTTTATCATGTTGTCAGATTCTCCATGTAGATCCCTGGCATCCTTTTTCTAAGTCAACATTCATCTATTTTCATCAAGGATGTCTAGTTATTGAAACCTCCCTATTTTTTTTTTTTGTATTTTGATATTCATTCAACCACAAACTCAGCATAGCCACACAAAGGGCATTGGTAGTCTAGAGTCACCTCTTATGTTTTTGCCGGGTGACCGTTGGTTGTCATGAATCTTCTCATTTTCAGTATTCACTTTCTAATCCCGTCCTGTGACTTTAAGTCTCATACCCAAAGTCACCAGTCTAACAGACTATGGCATGACCATGCATTCATTCTTGTTGGTATTAGGGCCATTTAAGGGCCGGATGGAGTGGGGCACACCTTTGATCCCAGCACTCAGAGAGGCAGACAATCTTTATGAGACCAGCCTGGTCTACATGGTTAGTTCCAGGCAAGCAAAAGGTACATAATGAGACCACGTTTTTATTATTTCAAAATAATAAACAACAAAACACAAAACCCAAACAGTATAAGAAACTCTAGAGGGCCCATTCCCAGTCTACTTCCTCGAGAAACGGGCACTCCTGAGCTTGGGCAGCACCGGGGCCTATGAAGCTATTCTGCTTACGTGTTAGGACTCTTGATAACCATTTTATTAAATAACAACCCAGTGAGGAAGCCCTTTGAGAGGAGCTTATGGTTATTATGTTCCGTCCATCAGCCAATCAAATCCATTGTTTTAAAATCATAGTTGAGTCATCTAAGCTTTGGCTAGATCATACTTTCCCACTGTGTTTTCCAATTGTTTCAGGTTTTCTGATAAATTCCTTTGTACATAACAGAGTATTGATACCCCGACCTCGACCCGTCCCTGTGCACTGTGATGATGAGATCACATCCTTGACTCTGGTGCTGCTTTGAAAAGCTAATCGATAAAGTATAAAAAAAAAAAAAAAAAAA